>NC_057804.1:291836102-291991706 GCF_018294505.1 Triticum aestivum | reverse complement strand
CGTCGTTCCAGGGCATCCAGACGAGGAGGGGAGAGGCAGGCAGGCAGGCGAGCTGGTGGCGTGGCGCGGTGGCGCGCGCGCGCCCGGCACACTCCCCTCCCTCTGTCGAGGACGAAGACGACAGAGGAGGAGGCGGGCTGGGCCGCCTGCTGGCTGGGCCGGCCAGCTACTACTGGGCTACATAGGGAGGAGCCCCAGGTAAGCTTCTCCTTCTTTATTTATTTTTGTTTTCTAATTTCTGTCATTTGTTTTGATTTAAATAAAATATTAAATCATTTTATTACCTTATGCCAATTTTTGCAGGAGCTAGATATATTATTCCAGAGCACCCCAACAGGTGGCATAATTTTTGGACATATATTAATATATATAACTAATATATTTCCAATGCAAATATTTACGCATTAATTCCAAATGCCCAAAATAAATACCTATGAGCTCTTAAAAATATTGGTTTGATTTTTATCTCTGTCCAATATTTTCAGAGAGCAACATGAGCATTTTCTTGGACTATTTTGGAGAAATTTTTATTTGGGTCATTTTCAAAATGATTCTGAGGGTTTCACAAATCCCCATTTCAAGTTTCTGATGAAAGAGTAAACATGATGCAACACTCTAATGCATGACTAGCTAGGGTGTGACATGAAACTCCATAACCATTAGTATTGTGTGAGTGTTAGCAGTTGTAGAAGACTATATGATAGTTGAGTATGTGGAGTTTGCTAAATCAAAGCTCTGGCATAGACCCTTCCTGAAGATAGGATGAATTGTAATTGTTTGATGACTAAGATTTAAGTTTGGTAGTTTATGGTCTATGCTTTAACATGTGAATAGCTTGTTACTTGTTCGTGAGAAGTTTTATGAGATGACCTACTGTTATGACATATAATCATGTTAGAAAAGGTGATTGGAATTATCATTGATCAAACTTGTGCACCTTCTAGCATTCACACTTCATAAATTCTTTCTTTTATCATTTACCTACTCGAGGACGAGCAGGAATTAAGCATGGGGATGTTGATACGTCTCCAAGGTATCTATAATTTATGAAGCATTCCTGCTATTTTATTATCTGTTTTGAATGATTACAGGCTTTATTATGCACTTTTATATTACTTTTGGGACTAACCTACTAACCGGAGGCCCAGCCTATATTACTGTTTTATTGCCTGTTTCAGTGTTTCGAAGAAATTGAATATCAAACAGAGTCCAAACGGAATGAAACCTTCGGCAGCATGCTTTTTGGAATGAACGTGACCCGGGAAACTTGGAGTGCAAGCCAGGGGAGCATCGAGGAAACCACGTGATAGGGGGCGCGCCCACCCCCTGGGCGCGCCCTCCACTCTCGTGGGCCCCTCGAGGCTCCCCCGACCGACTTCTTTCACCTATATAAGTCCACATACCCTAAAACCATCGGAGAAGAAGATAGATCGGGAGTTCCGCCATCGCGAGCCTCTGTAGCCACCAAAAACCTCTCGGGAGCCCATTCCGGCACCCTCGCGGGGGGGAACCCATCACCGGTGGCCATCTTCATCATCCCGGCGCTATCCATGACGAGGAGGGAGTAGTTCAGCCTCGGGGTTGAGGGTATGTACCAGTAGCTATGTGTTTGATCTCTCTCTCTCTCTCATGTTCTCTCTATGGCACGGTCTTGATGTATCGCGAGCTTTGCTATTATAGTTGGATCTTATGATGTTTCTTCCCCCTCTACTCTCTTGTAATGAATTGAGTTTTCCTCTTGAAGTTATCTTATCAGATTGAGTCTTTAATGATTTGAGAACACTTGATGTATGTCTTGCCATGTTTATCTGTGGTGACAATGGGATATTATGTGCCACTTGATGTATGTTTTGGTAATCAACTTGCGGGTTCCGCCCTTGAACCTATGCATAGGGGTTGACACACGTTTTCGTCTTGACTCTCTGGTAGAAACTTTTGGGTACTCTATGAAGTACTTTGTGTTGGTTGGATGAATCTGAGATTGTGTGATGCATATCGTATAATCGTGCCCACGGATACTTGAGGTGACAATGGAATACCTAGGTGACATTAGGGTTTTGGTTGATTTGTGTCTTAAGGTGTTATTCTAGTACGAACTCTTGAATAGATTGATCCAAAAGAATAACTTTGAGGTGGTTTCGTACCCTACCATAGTCTCTTCGTTTGTTCTCCGCTATTAGTGGCTTTGGAGTGACTCTTTGTTTCATGTTGAGGGATTGTTATATGATCTATGTATGTTATTATTGTTGAGAGAACTTGCACTAGTGAAAGTATGAACCCTATGCCTGGTTTCCTATCATTGCAATACCGTTTACACTCACTTTTATCATTAGTTATGTCGGTGTACTAGAATAGGGGTACCCTAGTACCCCGAACTTGTGCACGGGCAGTTGCAGCACCCCGCAGCAAGGCTTGCCGGGAGAACGCCAAGATCCTCCGTGGTTCCCTTGGAGCCATTCAAGAACAAAGTATTTAAGCTCAGGAGACAAGGCCCCGACAAGAGGAGCTTGCCGGGAAGGCCAACCAAGGCACTCCAGGGAACTTGCCGCGACGCGCCACGCACTCCAGCAAGGCAACAAGGCCCCGACAAGAGGAGCTTGCCGGGAAGACCAACCAAGGTACCTCGAGGCCCAGTGAGCGACAAGCTTCCGGACCCGACAAGATAACAGCAGCGGCAAGGCGCTTGCCGCGGCAGGTGGCCACTCTGTGCCCACGCTCCAGCACATCCACCAACGTGTCGCTCTCAGGGCCTCTCCAAGCGCGCGTGGCGGGAGGCTGTGCAGCCAGCGGTGCGCAGTGGCATGCGAAGCTGACAAGATCGCCATCATGGCGAACGGTGGAGCCCCTAACAGTCCTTTTCTGCACTGTTTGGGCGACTCAGACGGGCATTTAATGCCCTTGTCCCCTGCCGTCAGGGTTAGGTAGGGTGCACTGTACGAGTAACTGTACCAACCACCTCACCTTTTACATTTGTACCCTTCTCTGCGTTGCCACCTGTCGGTGACCCCTTTAGCGTATAAAAGGAGGCCCATGCGCAACGTAGGGGAGGTTCGACTGGTTCGAAACCCAGAAAAACACTACGCTCTCTCTCTGGAGCAAGAACACAAGATAATCAAACAAGCAGCAGTAGGAGTGTTATCTCTCTGGAGAGCTCCGAAGCTGGGTAAACCGCTCGTGTGCTTCGCCTCGATCTGCTCTTCGTGTGATCTCCGCCCCCCGCCGAATCGAAAGGGGCTCGGTCCGCCGGCCCCATAGGTGTTCGTGGGTCAGTTTCCCCAACATCTTTGGCGCGCAAGGTAGGGGACGTCGAGATTGTGTGAACCTGATCCGGCGTTCGCACGACCTAGATCTTCATTCCCTTCGTCAACATGCCACCAAAGAAGAAGACTTCGGCGGCAGCCGCTCCGTCCACGTCACTTCCGCCACCGTTGGAGCAAACGGGTGGTGGAATGGACGCCGGCGGAAGAATGGACGTTGACGAGGAAGCTTATGATGCTGCCAGGTCCAAGGACAAGGCTGCACAAACCTCGGCGACTGTACATGTTCCGCGCCACTCTCAGGAGGCGCAAGACCAACAACGTCATAGCACTCGCAGTGCCATACGCATGATAGGCCAAGACCAAGCTGGTGGATCTCGGGGCGCTCAAGACCAGCATGCACGCCAGCGTGCTGGCACGAGCGGGGCACGGTCGCCTGGACGGGATACTGCTCCTTCTAATATAGTTAGAAGTCCGAGCACGTCCCGCTCCTCGCGCCGTCCGCCACTGCCACCCACCACTCCAGCAGAAGCTTTGGCGCGAGCTCAACTGCTCCTAGATTACCCTCCGACGTCGGACAAGATCGACGAATGGAGGGCCACCATTCAGAGTCTCATCGACTATGCCAACGGCGACACTCCACGGCGGCCGAGCGCGTCGCCGCCGCGGCAGGGTTGCCGGGCACGAGCCGGTGGCGACGAAACGGGTGGAGGTGCAACTACCATGCAATCACCACCCCGAAGGCCAAGATTGCCGACTCGCTAGATCCACCTCGACAGTGACTCCACTGCATCGTCGGATCCACGAGCTCGTCGCGATCAGCGCCAAGTTCTTCATGATCGACAACAAGAAGACGCTCGAACTCGCATCGAGCACCGAAGAGAAGCGCGACGTCAATCCGACAAGCGCGCTGGGCCCTCTGTTGACATGGATGCGCCAGGGGAACCAGGCGATCTGCCGTACGCGGTAGGTTGCCCTGCGTTCACTCGTGAGCTGCGGCAAGTCCAGTGGCCCAGCACGAAGAACTTCAAGCCAGACGTACCGGAGAAGTACGACAGCAAGACGCATCCGTCGGAGTTCCTCAGCATCTACACCATTGCGGTGCAGGCTGCCGGGGGACGGGATGAAAAGATCCTTGCCAACTACTTCCCGCTGGTGCTCAAGCCCAACGTCAGATCCTGGCTCATGCACTTGCCGGACAACTCCATATCCTCTTGGGCTGATCTGTGCCATCAGTTTGTCGGCGCCTTCACAGGCGGACACAAGCCTCATGGCTAGGAGAGTGATCTTCATCTGCTCGCCCAGAAGGAAGGAGAGCCCCTGCACAAGTACATTCAGAGATTCGGCAGTGTGCAGCACAACATCCCAGACGTCCACCCTGCCACGGTGATCAGCGTGTTCCATCAGAACGTGCGAAACCGCAGGATGCGGGAGGAAATGGCGATGTGCAAGATCAGGGACGTCAGTGAGTTATATGGACTGGCCGACAAGTGTGCACGTGCTGAGGAAGGGAGGAGACTCCCCGGAGAGAATGTAGGAGCGGGAGGATCTGACAGTGAAGATGCTGCCCCAGCAAGGAAAAACCGGCGGCGGAACAACAGGAAGAGGAAAGGCAAAGAGGTGCTAGTTGTTGAGCAGTCCGGCAACGGTGGTGGCGCCACGAAAGACAAAGCTAGTGACTCCAGCAAGGAGGTTGCCACGGAGGTGGCGGTCGCCAACAAGCAGGACGACACCAACAAGCAGTATTGCAAGATCCACCGCACCAAGGGCCATGATCTCCAGAGCTGCAAAAAAGTCGAGCAGCTTGTTGAGCAACAGAAAGCTGAATACGAGCGGCGCGACAAGGAGAAGGCCCAGGAAGGTGCTGGGGGATCCAGCAAGAAACGTCCCGGCCGAGGAGGACGCCGCGGCAAGGCCAAGCAGCGGCAAGGAGACAAACCTCCTCGCGGTCGCGACAAGGATGAAGATAACGACGACGATGAAGACATGGATGATGAGGAGACTGATGAGCAGGAGTTACAGAAAGCCACAGAGGTCTTGTGTGTTGACAGTGGTGCTTCTCTGCATACCTCGCACCGTCAGCTCAAGCAGTGGGTGCGGGAAGTAAATGCAGCAGAACCACCCGTCGAGTCACGCAAGCCTCTGAAATGGTCCAGCACGCCCATCATCTTTGATATTGAGGACCACCCTGATCGCATAACTGTGGTCGGGTGCTTGCCGATGTTGGTTTCACCAACAATCCGCAACCTCAAGGTCACTAAGATGCTAGCTGACGACGGGGCCGGCTTGAACCTGATCTCCTCCGCGGTGCTCCAAAAACTCCAGATCCTTGACAGCGAGCTCGAAGAGACCGGTACATTTCAAGGAATCAACCCGGAAAGGAGCAAGCCGAAGGGAAAGATCACGTTGCCGGTAACATTTGGCAGCAAGCTGAACTTCAGAACTGAGAGGGTCACGTTTGATGTTGCTGACTTTCCATTACCTTACAATGGAATTTTTGTCCGTCCGGCACTCGCCAAGTTCATGGCAGCCTCTCACTGTGCGTACAACGTACTGAAAATGCCAGGCCCGATAAGTGTCATCTCTGCCCCTGGCGACAAGAAGGATGCTCTTATCTGTGCCGACAAGATCTATCGGGAAGCAGCAGCTGCAGCAGAACGCAAGACACTTGCCGCTGAAGCTCCCGGGGGGAAGAAGAAGACCAAGTCCGGCAAGAGCTCTGATGCCCACTCCGGCAAGCGCACCTCTTCGGAGTGCTGCGCTACCGTCGAGGACGCACCATCGAGCTCCACCGGCAAGTGTAAGAAGGCAATGGCTGATGTACTTTGATGGTGCCTTCTCGCTGCAAGGCGCCGATGCGGGCGTGCTGCTTGTCACGCCCACCGGAGAGCACCTCAAGTACGTAGTCCAGATGCACTTTCCCAAGGAGCAAGCAACCAACAATACTGCAGAGTATGAAGGATTGCTTGCCGGTCTCAGAATCGCAGCAGACCTTGGGATCAAGAAGCTCATTGTCAGGGGTGACTCACAGCTTGTCGTCCGCCAAGTGAACAAGAACTACCAGAGTCCATTGATGGAAGCATATGTTGATGAAGTGAGGAAGCTAGAAGAGCGCTTTGACGGCCTACAGATGGAGCATATCCCAAGAGCTCAGAATGACATTGCTGATGTCCTGTCAAAGTGCGCCGCACTGAAGTTACCTGTGGAACCAGGGATCTTTGTGCTCAAGTTGACTCAACCATCCGTAACACCATCAACTGGACAAAGCAAGAAGAGGAAGTTGGTTTCTGGTGACTACTTTCCGGCAGAGCTCCCCGAAGCCGCCGCCAAGAAAGTCCCCAAGATCAACACCAAGGATGCTGAGGAGCAGTCTGCTCCGGCAAGCCTTATGGTTTGTTCCGTTGAAGCAGACGCTCCCGACAAGTTTTGCTCCGGCAAGCTTGCCGGGGAACATCAAGCTCCGGCAGCGCCGCAAGTCCTTGCCGTAGAAGCGGATGTTCCCGCAGCAGCAGATGTGCCTTTAGTCCTTGTTGTCGAGCCACAAGCTCCAGCATGGGCTCCAGTATGTACCAGTCCATTTCCTTCAGACAGGAGAACTTCCCGAAGAGCAAGAAGAAGCGGAAAAAGTAGCCCGGCAGTCAAGTATGTACCAGTTTGTCGACAGCATACTGTACAGAAGAAGACTCAACGGTGTGAAATTGAAGTGTATTTGCCGGGAAGATGGACAAAAGCTGTTGGCAGAGATACATGGAGGCATATGTGGCCACCACATTGGCGCAAGAGCACTTGCCGGCAAAGCTTTCCGGCAAGGTTTCTTTTGGCCGACAGCCCTCCAGGATGCAACTGCACAAGTAACCAAGTGTGAAGCGTGCCAGTTCCACTCGAAACAGATACACCAGCCAGCTCAAGCTCTCCAGACGATCCCTTTATCCTGGCCATTTTCGATCTGGGGGCTCGATATCCTCGGCCCTTTCCCCCGAGTTGTCGGGGGCTTTGAGTACTTGTACGTCGCAATCGACAAATTCACAAAGTGGCCGGAAGTGCAGCCAGTGAGGAAGGTGACAGCACAGTCAGCAGTCAAGTTCTTCAGGTCAATTGTTTGCCGTTTTGGGATCCCTAACAGGATCATCACCGAGAATGGCACGCAATTCACGAGCCGCACCTTCATGCAGTACATCCAAGACCTTGGCGCCAAGGTCTGCTTCGCTTCTGTTGCTCATCCGAGAAGCAACGGTCAAGCAGAGAGGGCAAATGCTGAAGTGCTGCGCGGGCTCAAGACCAGAACTTTCGGCAGGCTGCGCAAGTGCGGAAGAAACTGGATCGAGGAGCTGCCGGTGGTTCTTTGGTCGATCAGAACGACGCCAAATCGAGCCACTGGCCAGACGCCTTTCGCTCTAGTCTATGGAGTAGAGGCAGTTCTCCCCACGGAACTTGTATACGGATCGCCTCGAGTGCTCGCTTATGATGAGCTTGAGCAAGAACAGCTGCGACAAGACGACGCGCTGCTCCTTGAGGAAGATCGTCTTCAGGCTACTGTACGAGCTGCTCGATACCAGCAAGCTTTGCGCCGCTACCATAGCCCCAAAGTTAAGGCCAGAAGCTTTGAGGAAGGCGACCTTGCTCTTCGGCGCGTTCAGTCCGCCAAGAATTCCAACAAGTTGACGCCGAAGTGGGAAGACCCTTATCGGGTGAAACGAGTCACAAGGCCCGGCGCTGTCCGCCTTGAGACCAAAGATGGCATTTCGGTGAGCAACTCCTGGAACATAGAATATCTTCGTAAGTTTTTCCCGTAAGGCGCGGTTGCCGGAACCCGTTCCGGCAACCACCTTTTGTACAAGTCTTGCCGCTGTTGCATGTAATCCTTTGTACAAAGCCGGGCGCAGATCCCGTGCATAAATAAAACCCTAGGTGCTCCGCACAACTTGTCCATTTCATGCATTAGTTTCTTTCTTGCATGCGTTATCTGACACTTTGTGCAGCACCTACATCCGGTAAGCAATAACGAGCCGAAGGGCTCCATATCATTATTTTCTCTTCTATCTTTTTTTCTCAACAAAGGAAAAGAAGGATCCCTCGCACACATGTTTGCCGGGGGGTAGGAGAAGATTGTGGTATGGACCAGGCGTCGTTCAAGCAAAGTTTTGCCTTGCCGGGACCAGGCATCGTTCAAGCAAAGTTTTGCCTTACCGGGAAGCAAACGACAGAAAAGCTAAGTTGCCAAAGTTTGAGCAATCAGTTTTTAAATTTTTGAGTTATCTTCCTCGAACGACCCTGCTTTCTATGGGAAACCTGTGCGCGGAGGAACCAACTCGTGGCTAGTTGCGCCCTTACTTTGTTTCGAGTCCGCTCAACAACTTAAGTGTGTTGCATCTAGTCACGACAAGGTTTCTTGTCGGAAGAAGCACCGCCAGCAGGCTGCTGACGTTCCGCACTCAGCGCTCGCGGCTCAGGTGCCTGCGCCGACAAGTTCCCTAGAAGCGTAGGGTAAAAACATACAAAGGAAGGAATCTAGTAGAGGAAATAACATAGCAATTGATAACAGAAGTAGAGTTATATTACAAGATAACTTGTCGCAGCTCTAATAGACTATTTTTCATAACATGATTAGCAGCGACAAGGGAAAAGAAGAAATGGGCGGCCTAGTCTACGCGATCGCCCTCAACCCTCTTGATCTCGCTCACCTTGTCCACAATGGGTGTGACAAGGGCCTTGAGTGCGTCCCGATCGGCGTCTGGCGGCAAGGTCTTGACGATGTTGGTGAAGCTGAGGCCTGGATTGCGGAAGGCCACCTTCATCAGCACCTTCTGGAGAACCCCAGCGCAGATTCTGCGCGACTCGTCGGCCAGCTGCTTTGGGATCCTCTCCCGGAGCCGCTGGAGTGTCGTCGCCACGCCCTTGAAGAACAGGCTGAGCTTGGCGCTGGGTTGGAGATTCTCGTCGGAGGGATACCCAAAGTCCTCGATCCCCAGCTGCGCCAGCTCCTCGTCGATGACTGCGGCAATATTCACCAGACCCTCGGTCCAGTCCTCCACAGTATCTCTGAATGAGTTATGGGTAACTGCGATGCTCTCCAGCAGCGCCTTGTCAGCCTTGACCTTCTCCGACAAGGTCTTCTCCCGCTCCTTGGCGTTGTCCAGCGTCTGCGTCAGCGTGGCCAGCTTCAACTTCATGTCTGCATTGGAATCCTTGGCGGCGCTGAGCTCCTTGCCCCTCTCAGCGAGAAGACCTTGCAGCTCACCGTGGGCGGCAGCATCCTTCTCACGCTCACGCTTGAGCGCGGCAAGCTCCTCGCCGCTCTTCCCGATGTTGGCCTCCAGCTGCGCCACCTTCTCCTCCAGCTCTTTCTTGGCGGCCTCTGCGATTGCGGCAGCGTCCTTTGCTTCCTTGAGCGCCCCGCCAAGTGCTTGCTCGCGCTCGGCGAGCTCCTCCTCGTAGCTGTCGAGGTTGGCCTTCCGCTGCACCAATTCGCCTTCTCGCACGGACTACTTCTCGGCGGCCAGCCTTTGTTCCTCCTCAGCTTCGGCCTTCTCGAGAAGGAAGGCCGTGCGCTCCTCGACGAGTTGCTCCCGCTCCTATGCCATGGACCGGAGAGCTTCTTGATTGTGGCCCCGGAGCTCCTCTGCGCGCTTCTCCATATCAACTCCCGCCTTCGCGACAAGCGCTTCCCAGGAAGCCAGCTTGGCTTGCCGGGCGCGGTAGAGTGACAGCAGCTTTCGCAGCAGCTGCTCCTCCTCAGGCTCGCCACTGCTGCTGCTGGGCGCGTCGACCAACGACAGTCCAGCGGAGGCGAGCACCTCCTCATCGAAAGTTTCCCCCTCGACCGGCGCCCTGGAGCTCGACGCCCAGGGTAGCTTGATGAAGATATCATCGCCAGCCTTCAAGTAGGCGCCGGGCTGGGGCTCCTCGGAGCCCGGCTCCGCAGCAGCGCCAGAGGGATCTGCGGTCGGCGCAGCGCCTGGCGCTCCTGCGGCCTCAGGGTCGCCAGTGCAATCGCCCGACCCCTCGCCGGCTTCTGCGGCGGCAGCCTTGGCGGCCTCCTCGCCGGCAGTCTCATCAGCACCGGCCCCTTCTTCGTTGGCAGTAGCATCGTCAGTGCTGCCATGCGCGCCTTCCTCGCCGGCGCCCTCTGTCTCCATTGGCTCAGCAGCAGATGGATCTGAAGAACGAAGAAGGGAGAAAAATCAATCAAAAATCCAAGAGAAGAAAATCAGAAGAAGAAGAACCCAAGGGAAAGTTTTTGGACAAGTGAATGACCTGTGCCAAGATCTGCAGTTGCGGTCTCGGCCGCCGCAGGATCGACGGTGCTGCCCCTTGCCGGAGAGTTCTCCCTTGCCGGAGAGCGCTCCCTTGCCGGGGACTCCACCCTTGGCGGCGTAATCGAAGCAGATGGCACTTCGGGACCAGCTTCCGGGCGCTCCTGATGTGGCTACTCTGCTCCTACACAAATCAACAAGCAAGATATTAACAAAGGAAAAAGCACTATGAACTTACGCTAGGGGCTGCGCTGGGGGCTGCTTTGAGGAGTGGTTGCCGGGTCCGTCAAGGTGGTCTCGGACCCACGCCCTGCTGACACGGTGGGGTCATCTTCGATGACAATCATCGCGGCCTTGGCCCTCTTCGCCGCTCTCTGGGCCAGCATCCTGAAAAGAATGGAGTTCAGATTCAAGCAAGTCAGATACAAGATAAAAACAGCAAGATTGAAGAACTACAAGAGCACCAAAGAAACTTACTCTTCTTCCTCCTCGTCGGAGCTGAGCGCGGAAAGATCGAAGTCCGGCTCCCTTCCGATGCGGCGAGGCAGAGGAGTAGGATCCCTTGCCCTCTTGGCGGGGGCGGTGGCGGTGGCCCGAGAAGATCCTGCTCCAGTTGCCGCTGCTGCGTGAGGCGCTCCCGCGGCAACATTGGTTGCCGCGGTAGAGCGTGTCGCACGGCTCGGCGACTGTTGACCCGGCTGCCGCCCCGCTACGTCTGCGGCCCTACGAAGACGCCTTCTTGGCGGGGCCAGGGGCTCCGCCTCCGGCAAGCTTTCTGAAGGCTCGGGCTCTTCCTCGCCGGCCTCGCTCGGCTCAGCTTCAGAGCCGGCAGGCTCTTCCTCGCCAATGAACTCCGCGCGCTCGGCGAGGTTTGCCGCCTCTGCCGCCTCCGCCTCCTCCACAGTGAACCCGAACATGCCCGCGGCAGCTGCGGCCACAACCTCTTCCGCCCTAGTGGCGATGCGCTGCAGCTCCTCGTCGGTGGTGTCACGGGTGAGGCTCTTCTGCTCGTCAGCGCGGACCGGCACTTCCTCCAAGTTGTCGAAGAACGCTTGCACAACGTCATCCGTAGGCTCTTGCCAAGTTGGAACGATTCTGTGTGAATCGCACAACGGCATCATGACGCGGATCCGGTCAAGCGAAGAATTATTGCACAATGGAACGACGCCCCTCGCCAGCGTGAATGGGTGCTGGGGATCGCGTTTGAACAACTCCAGGAGCATTGCATCCAGCTCCAAGATGGTGAAGTTGTAGTTGAGGCCCGGCCGCAGCCTCATGATGTCCGCCGAGTTCTTGAATTCCCAGGCAGGCCTCCCCCTCTCCTGTAGGGGGGTGATGCGGCAGCGGAGGAAATCTGCGCCTAGAGCGCCTACAGTGAGCCCAGCAAGCCTGAGGCGAAGGATCCTAGTAATGGCGATCTTCAGCCTCTCGTCTTCCGGGGCCACGTTGCTCCAGTCATTGCCGCACACTATTGGAGCTTGGCGCACGGCGGTGAAGGGCTGCGGATTCTCCTCGACGATCCAGCACCACTCCGCTCTCCACTCCTCCCACTTGCTGCAGAGCTCACCCTCCAAGTACGCCTCCTTCTTGCCGACTCTCGAGATCCAGGCGATCCCTCCGGCAAGCGGCTCTCCTCTCTCTACCCGAGGCATGAAGAAGTGGCGGAAAAGGAAAACATTGGGGTGGACTCCGACAAAGTTTTCGCACAAATGTGCGAAATCTGCCATGGTCAGAACGGCGTTGGGGGTGAAATCAAGGAGGCGGAGGCCGTAGGTGTTCATGATATCGCAGAAGAACTCCGAGAAGGGCGGGCAGAGCCCGCAATAGAATAACAGCGCGAAGAATGGGTACCCGTTTGGAGCCAGTCCCGAAGCAGCGTCCGGGAGTACCCTCGTGCGCGGATGCGCCCGCGTCTCCGTCTCCCAAAAGAGGTAGAAGTACTCCCTCAGCTCCTTCGCGCCGAGCTGGGGGGAGAAGATCGCCCGCTCCTTCCGTAGCGCCGCGAGCCGCTACGCCTCGGCCGACTTCACGCCCTTTCCCTTGTCGGCTTTCGGAGCCATGGCGGAGGTGGTGGGGGAGGTCGACGGCGTTGGTGATGCTGGTGGCAATGGGGGGCGGAGCACTGCTCTCTCGGCTTCGAGAAGAAGAAAGGGGGGGAGCGGCGGAGGTTCGTGAAGATGGAGTAGTAGCAACCAGCGAGGGGGAACGAACTGCCCCTGTTTCCTCTGCTTATAAAGAGGGACGGGGCGGACGTTTCGCCCTTCCGAATAAAGAACCACCCACGATTTCTCCCACGACGCCGCATTCGACGCGTGCCGTTAGGGGAGAGCGCGGTGGATACGGAGCGAGATTCGGCGTGGCCCAGTCCGCATGTGCCCGTGCCCTATCTAGGGCTTGGCCCAACAGCGCTCGGCACCGTGTCTGGCCCAGGCCCGGGGGCTCCTGTCGGTGTACTAGAATAGGGGTACCCTAGTACCCCGAACTTGTGCACGGGGAGTTGCAGCACCCCGCAGCAAGGCTTGCCGGGAGAACGCCAAGATCCTCCGTGGTTCCCTTGGAGCCATTCAAGAACAAAGTATTTAAGCTCAGGAGACAAGGCCCCGGCAAGAGGAGCTTGCCGGGAAGGCCAACCAAGGCACTCCAGGGAACTTGCCGCGACGCACCACGCACTCCGGCAAGGCAACAAGGCCCCGGCAAGAGGAGCTTGCCGGGAAGACCAACCAAGGTACCTCGAGGCCCGGTGAGCGACAAGCTTCCGGACCCGACAAGATAACAGCAGCGGCAAGGCGCTTGCTGCGGCAGGCGGCCACTCTGTGCCCACGCTCCAGCGCATCCACCAACGTGTCGCTCTGTGGGCCTCTCCAGGCGCGCGTGGCGGGAGGCTGTGCAGCCGGCGGTGCGCAGTGGCATGCGAAGCTGACAAGATCGCCATCGTGGCGATCGGTGGCGCCCCTAACGGTCCTTTTCTGCATTGTTTGGGCGACTCAGACGGGCATTTAATGCCCTTGTCCCCTGCCGTCAGGGTTAGGTAGGGTGCACTGTACGAGTAACTGTACCAACCACCTCACCTTTTACATTTGTACCCTTCTCTGCGTTGCCACCTGTCGGTGACCCCTTTAGTGCATAAAAGGAGGCCCATGCGCAACATAGGGGAGGTTCGACTGGTTCGAAACCCAGAAAAACACTATGCTCTCTCTCTGGAGCAAGAACACAAGATAATCAAACAAGCAGCAGTAGGAGTGTTATCTCTCCGGAGAGCTCCGAAGCTGAGTACACCGCTCGTGTGCTTCGCCTCGATCTGCTCTTCGTGTGAAATCCGCCCCCCACCGAACCGAAAGGGGCTCGGTCCGCCGGCCCCATAGGTGTTCGTGGGTCAATTTCCCTGACAAGTTACCTTGCTGTTTTTATATTTTTAGATTACAAATACCTATATCTTAGACATTGTATTGGTCATTTGAACAATTCATGAAAGAATATTGAAGAGAGATTTCACATATAGTACTCTCTTAGACATCTTTTGTAATTGTGAGCACTCATTAAGTATGACATGCTAAAGAGTTGATGTTGGACAAGGAAGACAACGTGATGGGTTATGTTTTCTCACATCTCAGTTAAAGTATATTGTCATGGATCATTCAAACATGTTGAGATTTCCTTTCCCCCTCATGCTAGCCAAAATTCCTTGCACCAAGTAGACATACTACTTGTCCTTCCAAATATCCTTAAACCCAGTTTTTGCCATGAGTGTCCACCATACCTACCTATATGTGGTATTTACCTGCCGTTACAAGTAAATTTGCTTGTGCCAAACTCTAAACCTTCAAATAATAATCTGTTTTGTATGCCCAAATCGCTCAAGTAGCGACTAGGGGCTGTCAGTATCTTCCATGCTATGTGGGTTATTCTCAAGATGAGTGGACTCCGCTCATCATGCATGAGAAAAATGGCTGGTAACCGGGATGCCCAGTCCCATGATCAAAGATCAAAATCAAATCAAAAATAATTGCAAACAAAACTCCCCCAGGTTTGATGTTAGTTGGAGGCACCCGTTGTTTCGAGCAAGACATGGATTGATGATTATTGGTGGAGGGGGAGTAAAAACTTTTACCATTCTGTTTGGGAACCGCCTATAATGTATGTAGTATGGAAGATACTGGGAATCTTGGTTGTTATGTTCACAATGAGATCATACCTCTCAAAATTATTTATCTCTATTTCAGAATTGAGCTCTGGCACCTCTGCAAATCCCTGCTTCCCTCTGTGAAGGGCCTATCTTTTACTTTTATGCAAGAGTCAAGGTGATCGTCACCTTTCCCTTTTTTCATTTTATCCTTTGGCAAGCACCTCGTGTTGGAAAGATCCTGATATATATATATATATCCAATTGGATGTAAGTTAGCATGAACTATTATTGTTGACATCACCCAAAGGTGTATGGCAACACTATAAGACCCTATCTTTCTCAGTGTCCGATTAAAACTCCATAACCATTAGTATTGCGTGACAGTTAGCAATTGTAGAAGACTATATGATAGTTGAGTATGTGGAGTTTGCTAAAACAAAGGTCTGACATGGACCCTTCCTGAGATAGGATGAATTGTAATTGTTTGATGACTAAGATTGAAGTTTGCTACTTTATGGTCTATGCTTTACCATGTGAATAGCTTGTTACTTGTTCGTGAGAAGTTTTATGAGATGAACTGTTGTTATGACATATAATCAAGTTAGAAAAGGGGATTGGAATTATCATTGATCAAGCTTGTGCACCTTCTAGCATTCACACTTCATAAATTCTTTCTTTTATAATTTACCTACTCGAGGACGAGCAGGAATTAAGCCTGGGGATGCTGATACATCTCGAACGTATCTATAATTTATGAAGCATTCATGCTATTTTATTATCTGTTTTGCATGATTACGAGCTTTATTATGCACTTTTATATTAGTTTTGGGACTAACCTACTAACGAGAGGCCCAGCCCATATTGCTGTTTTATTGCTTGTTTCAGTGTTTCGTAGAAAAAGAATATCAAATGGAGTCCAAATGGAATGAAACCTACGACAGCGTGATTTTTGGAACGAACGTGACCCAGGAAACTTTGAGTACAAGCCAGGGGAGGATCGAGGAAGCCACGAGATAGGGTGCGCGCCCTCCACTCTCGTGGGCCCCTCGAGGCTCCCCCGACGGACTTCTTTCGCCTATATAAGTCCACATACCCTTGAAACATCGGAGAAAAAGATAGATCAGGAGTCCTGCCGCCGCAAGCCTCTATAGCCACCAAAAACATCCAGGAGCCCGTTCCGGCACCCTGCCGGAGGGGGAACCCATCACCAGTGGCCATCTTCATCATCCCGGTGCTATCCATGACGAGGAGGGAATAGTTCACCCTCGGGGCTGAGGGTATGTACCAGTAGCTATGTGTTTGATCTCTGACATAGACCCTTCCTGAAGATAGGATGAATTGTAATTGTTTGATGACTAACATTGAAGTTTGCTAGTTTATGGTCTATGCTTTAACCTGTGAATAGCTTGTTACTTGTTCGTGAGAAGTTTTATGAGATGAAATACTGTTATGACATATAATCATGTTAGAAAAGGTGATTGGAATTATGATTGATCAAACTTGTGCACCTTCTAGCATTCACACTTCGTAAATTCTTTCTTTTATCATTTACCTACTCGAGGACGAGCAGGAATTAAGCTTGGGGATGCTGATACGTCTCCAACATATCTATAATTTATGAAGCATTCATGCTATTTTATTATCTGTTTTGAATGATTACGAGCTTTATTATGCACTTTTATATTACTTTTGGGACTAACCTACTAACTGGAGGCCCAACCCATATTACTGCTTTATTGCATGTTTCAGTGTTTCGAAGAAAAGGAATATCAATCGGAATCCAAACGGAATGAAACCTTCGGCAGCGTGATTTTTGGAACGAACATGACCCGGGAAACTTGGAGTGCAAGCTCGGGGAGCATCGAAGAAGCCACGAGATAGGGGGGCGTGCCCACCCCCTGGGTGCACCGTCCACTCTCGTGGGCCCCTTGAGGCTCCCCCGACGGACTTCTTCTGCCTATATAAGTCCACATACCCTAAAACCATCGGAGAAGAAGATAGATCGGGAGTCCCGCTGCCGCAAGCCTCTGTAGCAAACAAAAACCCCTCCGGAGCCCATTCCGGCACCCTGCTGGAGGGGGAACCCATCACCGGTGGCCATCTTCATCATCCCGGTGCTATCAATGACGAGGAGGGAGTAGTTCACCCTCGGGGCTGAGGGTCTGTACCAGTAACTATGTGTTTGATCTCTCTCTCTCTCTCGTGTTCTCTCTATGGCACGATCTTGATGTATCGCGAGCTTTGCTATTATAGTTGGATCTTATGATGTTTCTTCCCCCTCTACACTCTTGTGATGAATTGAGTTTTCCTCTTGAAGTTATCTTATCCGATTGAGTCTTTAATGATTTGAGAACACTTGATGTATGTCTTACCGTGTTTATCTGTGGTGACAATGGGATATCACGTGCCACTTGATGTATGTTTTGGTGATCAACTTGTGAGTTCCGCCCATGAACCTATGCATAGGGTTTGACACACATTTTCGTCTTGACTCTCTCGTAGAAACTTTGGGGTACTCTTTGAAGTACTTTGTGTTGGTTGGATGAATCTGAGATTGTGTGATGCATATCGTATAATCATGCCCACGGATACTTGAGGTGACAATGGAGTGTCTAGGTGACATTAGGGTTTTGGTTGATTTGTGTCTTAAGGTGTTATTCTAGTACGAACTCTTGAATAGATTGATCTGAAAGAATAACTTTGAGGTGGTTTCGTACCCTACCATAATATCTTCGTTTGTTCTCTGCTATTAGTGGCTTTGGAGTGACTCTTTGTTGCATGTTGAGGGATTGTTATATGATCTATCTATGTTATTATTGTTGAGAGAACTTGCACTAGTGAAAGTATGAACCCTATGCCTTGTTTCCTATCATTGCAATACTATTTACGCTCACTTTTATCATTAGTTACCTTGCTGTTTTTATATTTTCAGATTACAAATACCTATACCTTAGACATTGTATTGGTCATTTGAACAATTCATGAAAGAATATTGAAGAGAGATTTCACATATAGTACTATCTTAGACATCTTTTATAATTGTGAGCACTCATTAAGTATGACATGCTAAAGAGTTGATGTTGGACAAGGAAGACAACATGATGGGTTATGTTTTCTCACATCTCAGTTAAAGTATATTGTCATGGATCATTCAAACATGTTGAGCTTTCCTTTCCCCCTTATGCTATCCAAAATTCCTTGCACCAAGTAGAGATACTACTTGTGCTTCCAAATATCCTTAAACCCAGTTTTTGCCATGAGTGTCCACCATACCTACCTATATGCGGTATTTACCTGCCATTCCAAGTAAATTTGCATGTGCTAAACTCTAAACCTTCAAATAATAATCTGTTTTGTATGCCTGAATCGCTCATGTAGAGACTAGGGGCTGTCAGTATCTTCCATGCTATGTGGGTTATTCTCAGGATGAGTGGACTCCGCTCATCAAGCACGAGAAAAATGGCTGGTAACCGGGATGCCCAGTCCCATGATCAAAGCTCAAAATCAAATCAAAAATAATTGCAAACAAAACTCCCCCAAGTTTGATTATAGTTGGAGGCACCCGTTGTTTCGGGCAAGACATGGATTGATGATTGTTGGTGGAGGGGGAGTAAAAACTTTTACCATTTTGTTTGGGAACCGCCTATAATGTATGTAGTATGGAAGATATTGGGAACTCTTGGTTGTTATGTTCCCAATGAGATCATACCACTCAAACTTATTTATCTCTATTTCAAAATTGAGTTGTGGCACCTCTGCAAATCCCTGCTTCCCTTTGTAAAGGGTCTATCTTTTACTTTTATGCAAGAGTCAAGGTGATCTTCACCTTTCCCTTTTTTAGTTTTATCCTTTGGCAAGAACCTCATGTTGGAAATATCCTGCTATATATATCCAATTGGATGTAAGTTAGCATGAACTATTATTGTTGACATCACCCAAAGTTGATTGGCAACACTATAAGCCCCTATCTTTCTCAGTGTCTGATTAAAACTCCATAACCATTAGTATTGCGTGAGTGTTAGCAATTGTAGAAGACTATATGATAGTTGAGTATGTGGATTTTGCTAAATCAAAGCTCTGACATAGATCCTTCCTGAAGATAGGATAAATTGTAATTGTTTGATGACTAACATTGAAGTTTGCTAGTTTATGGTCTATGCTTTAACATGTGAATAGCTTGTTACTTGTTCGTGAGAAGTTTTATGAGATGAACTACTGTTATGACATATAATCATGTTAAAAAAGGTGGTTGGAATTATCATTGATCAAACATGTGCACCTTCTAGCATTCACACTTCATAAATTCTTTCTTTTATCATTTTCCTACTCGAGGACAAGCAGGAATTAAGCTTGGGGATGCTGATACGTCTCCAACATATCTATAATTTATCAAGCATTCATGCTATTTTATTATCTGTTTTGAATGATTATGGGCTTCATTATGCACTTTTATATTACTTTTGGGACTAACCTACTAACCGGAGGCCCAACCCATATTACTGTTTTATTGCCTGTTTTAGCGTTTCGAAGAAAAGGAATATCAAACGGAATCCAAACGGAATGAAACCTTCGACAGTGTGAATTTTGGAACGAACGTGACCCATGAAACTTGGAGTGCAAGCTAGGGGAGCATCGAGGAAGCCACGAGATAGGGGGGCGTGCCCACCCCCTGGGCGCACCGTCCACTCTCGTGGGCCCCTTGAGGCTCCCCCGACGGACTTCTTTCGCCTATATAAGTCCACATACCCTAAAACTATCGGAGAATAAGATAGATCGGGAGTTCCACCGTCGCAAGCCTCTGTAGCCACCAAAAACCACTCCGGAGCCCGTTCCGGCACCCTGCCGGAGGGGGAACCCATCACCGGTGGCCATCTTCATCATCTCGGTGCTATCCATGACGAGGAGGGAGTAGTTCACCCTCGGGGTAGAGGGTATGTACCAGTAGCTATGTGTTAGATCTCTCTCTCTCTCTCTCTCGTGTTCTCTCTATGGCACGATCTTGATGTATCCTGAGCTTTGCTATTATAGTTGGATCTTATGATGTTTCTTCCGCCTCTACTCTCTTGTGATCAATTGAGTTTTCCTCTTGAAATTATCTTATCGGATTGAGTCTTTAATGATTTGAGAACACTTGATGTATGTCTTGCCGTGTTTATCTATGGTGACAATGGGATATCACGTGCCACTTGATGTATGTTTTGGTGATCAACTTGCGGGTTCCGCCCATGAACCTATGCATATGGGTTGACACACGTTTTTGTCTTGACTCTCCGGTAGAATCTTTGGGTTACTCTTTGAAGTACTTTGTGTTGGTGGGATGAATCTGAGATTGTGTGATGCATATTGTATAATCATGCCCACGGATACTTGAGGTCACAATGGAGTATCTAGGTGACATTAGGGTTTTGGTTGATTTGTGTCTTAAGGTGTTATTCTAGTACGAACTCTTGAATAGATTGATCCGAAAGAATAACTTTGAGGTGGTTTCGTACCCTACCATAATCTCTTCGTTTGTTCTCCGCTATTAGTGGTTTTGGAGTGACTCTTTGTTGCATGTTGAGGGATTGTTATATGATCTATGTATGTTATTATTGTTGAGAGAATTTGCACTAGTGAAAGTATGAACCCTATGCCTTGTTTCCTATCATTGCAATACCGTTTACGCTCACTTTTATCATTAGTCACATTGCTGCTTTTATATTTTCAGATTACAAATACCTATATCTACCATCCATATTGCACTTTATCACCATTTCTTCGTCGAACTAGTGCACCTATACAATTTGCCATTGTATTGGGTGTGTTGGGGACACAAGAGACTCTTTGTAATTTGGTTGCAGGGTTGTCTGAGAGAGACCATCTTCATCCTACGCCTCCTACGGATTGATAAACCTTAGGTCATTCACTTGAGGGAAATTTGCTACTGTCCTACAAACCTGTGCACTTGCAGGCCCAACAATGTCTACAAGAACAAGGTTGTGTAGTAGACATCAGCCCTTTCAGTACTTTTGCTTATAGATGTATGCCTTTTGGTTTATGTAATGCACCTGCTACCTTTCAAAGATGCATGATGGCTATATTCTCTGATTTTTGTGAAAAGATTTGTGAGGTTTTCATGGATGATTTCTCCGTTTATGGATCTTCTTTTGATGATTGATTGAGCAACCTTGATCAAGTTTTGCAGAGATGCGAAGATACTAGTCTTGTCTTGAATGGTGATAAGTGCCACTTTATGGTTAATGAAGGCATTGTCTTGGGGCATAAAATTTCTAAAATAGGTATTGAAGTTGATAAAGCTAAAGTTGATGCTATTGAAAAGATGTCGTGTCCCAAGGACATTAAAGGTATAAGAAGTTTCCTTGGTCATGCCGGTTTTTATAGAAGGTTCATTAAGGACTTCTCTAAAATTTCTAAGCCTCTAACTAATCTCTTACAAAAAGATATTCCTTTGTTCTTAGATGATGATTGTGTTGAAGCATTTGAAATACTTAAGAAAGCTTTGATTTCTGCACCTATTGTTCATCCACCTGATTGGAATTATGTGTGATGCTAGTGATTATGTGTCACGCCCAATATGCGATACTATCCTAAAGAGACTCGAAGGTCCCACCAAGGATAGAACCGCATATTGATACGATTTTACAAGGTGGATATCATTACATCAACATTACATAATAGATGGGGATACATACAAAAAGGGCATACAATGTCACATGAATACAACATCACCTTACATAAGAGCACCATACGACTATGGATGAAACACAAACAGAAGATCAAACAATATCCACCCTTCCAGCCCAGGCTGCCAACCTGGAACCTATCCCCTGATCGAAGAAGAAGCAGAAGAAGAACTCCAAAACAAGCAAACATCGCTCTCGCGTCATGATCATCGCATGACCTGTACCTGCAACTGTTGTTGTAGTAATCTGTGAGCCACGAGGACTCAGCAATCCCATTACCATGGGTATCAAGACTAGCAAAGCTTAATGGGAAAGGAAGGGGTAAAGTGGTGAGGTTGCAGCAGCGGCTAAGCAAGTATGGTGGCTAACATACACAAATAAGAGCGAGAAGAGAGCAAACGGAATGGTCATGAAGCTAGCAATGATCAAGAGGTAATCCTGAACTCCTACTTACGTCAAACATAACCCGAAACCATATTCACTTCCCGGACTCCGCCGAAAAGAGACCATCACGGCTACACACATGGTTGATGCATTTTAATTGAGTCAAGTGTCAAGTTATCTACAACCGGACATTAACAAATTCCCATCTGCCACATAACCGCGGGCACGGCTCTCGAAAGTTTATACCCTGCAGGGGTGTCCCAACTTAGCCCATCACAAACTCTCACGGTCAAGGAAGGATATTCCTTCTCCCAGGAAGACCCGATCAGTATCGAAATGTCGGTTTACAAGACATTTCGACAATGGTAAAACAAGACCAGCAAAGCCGCCCGATGCTCCGACAATCCCGATAGGAGCTGCACATATCTCGTTCTCGGGGCAACACCGGATAAGTCAAGCTACAAGTAAAACCAAACCTCGAGTTTCCCCGAGGTGGCCCCGTAGGTTGCTCGTTTCGGACCAGCACCTAGAGAAGCACTAGCCCGGGGGGGGCTAAAATAAAGATGACCCTCGGGTAGGCCGACCCAAGGGAAATGTATAGGTGGTGGTGAGGCAAATGGTAAAACCAAGGTCGGGCCTTGCTAGAGGAGTTTTATTCAAAGTGAAATGTAAGGAACGCAAAATCCGGGAACATAATACCGGTATGATGGAAACTAGGGCGGCAAGAGTGGACCAAAACACCAAGCATAAGGCCGAGCCTTCCACCCTTTACCAAGTATATAGATGCATTAATTAAATAAGAGATATTGTGATATCCCAACATAATCCTGTCCATCATGGAGCAATCTTCAACTTCACCTGCAACTAGCAACGCTATAAGAGGGGCTGAGCAAAGCGGCAACATAGCGAAGAAACGGTTTGCTAGGAAGGGTGAAAAGGTTAGAGGCTGACATGGCAGTTTGGGAGGCTTGAAGAGCAAATGATAGGTAGCACAGCAAAGCGATAGAACGAAGCAACTAGCATAGCAATGATAGTAGTGAGATCCAGGGTAGCGGTCATCTTGCCTGAAATCCCGCAAGGAAGAAGAACGAGTCCATGAAGAAGATGAAGCCACGAAGACGAACCAAGTGTAGACGAACGAATCCTCACGATCGCAACGAAACGAGAACTATCGAGAAGAAGCACACAACATGGTAAACACACCACACATATACATGACATGATGCTCAACCAAGTATGATGCAATACAAGACTACATGAATCTACTCATGGAAAGAGATGATGCATCCAAGAACAACACATCAAGGCAAGTTCAAATGAGGCTGGAAACAACATATAACAATTCCGGTAGGTCCTCATATGCAAGTTTCGAAATTGGTCCAGAACTGAATAAACCTTATGTTCAAGTTGTTAAACAGCAAGTTAAGATGCACCAAAATGATCTACATGAAATTCTAGTCAAGTTACATATAAAGTTCATTTAATTCGGAGCTACGGCCTAGTAGATATGAGCAAAATAAGTTAAACATGGCATTGATGCAAAATGCATACAAACATTAAGCAAACACTCCCAAAACATGGATGCAACTTGACAATATGAAACTTCATGCAAAATCAAGCAAGTTTCATATAGAGCACACTCAAAATGGAGCAACGATTCAACACATACACTCTATACAAGTTTAAAGGACAAGCTGTTCAAAACAGTAACTAGGCATCTTGCAAGCATCAAAACCACATGCTAAGACATCTCAATGTGAAAACAAAAGGCATGGGCATAAAGTACAGGTAAAGCATGACAAAGCATGAACACTGAGCTAACTCCGGAAAACAATATAACATGCTCAAAAGGACCTGTCAAGATTGCAAATAATAACAGTTTCAGACTTAGCAGAAAGTAACATCAGGTTGCAATGTTTAGGGCTATCAAACTACATGTTACAGGAACTTATCATGGTAAACAAAGGAATCTCATGCTAATAATAAAGTCAAAGAACAAAACACCCTTACTAAACTAATTCCAAAGATCAACAGAAAAGATGGTAGGATCCATGCAAACATGGTAAATGATATGACAGATTCAGACATGGCAGGAACAACGATAAGTAGGCATGTTGGTGAGCTTGTGCAACTCACCACAGAGCAATACATGGCATGTCAAGGTAACCAACAGTAATAATAGATGTTTATGAAGCTAAGAATGGCAAGAGCAAGTTCATAGGGTGCATGGATCACTAGCAAAGATCATGGCAAAACTGAACTTAAAGTTAACAGGCTGACAACAACATTATTTAGCAAGTTTGGAGCAAGATAACAACAAGTTACAGCAGGCTATAAATGCAACGAGGGCATGAATGGATAGATCATGACATGTATAACAAAACATCCTTAGTGAACATCTCCAGATTATGCATAGAATGACTTGTAGCAGCAGGCTTACATGGCATCATGATATAACAGTTTCAACCTAGCAAAATAGTAACAGCAAGTACCCTACTTAACAAGATCGATGCACTCACTACAATACTCACAAAAATACATGGATTGCACCACTGTAAAGATGGAATGATGTAGCTCAAAACTCATGTAGACATCAAGCTCATAGGATGCACACACAAAATGCAATGAAAAAAACACAAAATAGCAAGTTATAACAGTCTCAGCAGGTTAACATCATATAGCACTTTTGCAACGATGATTTAGGCATCAAGATGGACTCAAAAAAACATGGCACAATGGAATGAAATGTAGAGCATCTCCTGATGAACAATTTTACCTATCGCACGCACGAAACGGAGAAGTATGCATGGAGTTATGGCATGTCAAAGTATGCACCAGAATGTTGAAAATCAGGGACTTGGCGAAAATCTCACCCCTGGGAAAAGTCAACGGGACGGCGAGATCCGGGATGGGGCGCGGGCGCATTTGGATGGATGCACGCTGGTGTCCGGTACGGCGCAGTGCAGATCGGGGAGAGATGCGGTGGCGGCGCCTGAACTCCGACGAGGGAGCTCCGGCGAAGCAAGGCGAGGCGGGAGGGGTCCCGGCCAGATCCAAGCGGATCGGGTCAGGCTGGACCCATTCCCGAAGGCAGCGATACCGGGCGGCAATGTGAACCCCGGGCGGCGGCGGGAGCTTCAGGAGGCGACGGGAGGAGCTAGCTCGGAGCTCCGGCGGCAGGGAGAACGTGCGAGGAAGCGAGAGAGAGTGAGGCGGGGAAGAAGAGAGAGGAAGGGAGGAGGCGCGGCGGCGGGCTCGCCTGGGAGGCGCGGGTCACCGGAGGGGTGTGGCGGCGAGGTCCAGCGACGGAGCCGGCGAGCAAAGTGGCGGCGGGGAGGCGAGCAGGATCCAGGCGGTGGCGCGGGGTCGGGTCGACCCGGGCCCTGATGGGCTCCAGAGGGCCCACGCGGGCTCGGACGGGCCGGCGGCGGTGGGAGGCGGTGGAGTCCACATGTGGCAGCCTCGGATTGGGCGCGGGGCGGCGGCTGGACGTGTACGGTAGTGCGGAGGGGGAGTTGCTAGGGTTTTAGACGAAATTTCAGGGGGGGCATCTATATATAGGTAGAGGGAGCTAGGAGAGTTCAAATGAGCTGCGGTTTTCGGCCACGCGATCGTGATCGAAAGACCAAGAGCATGGAGGTGGTTTGGATGGGTTATTGGGACACTTTGGAGGGGTGTTGGGCTGCACACAAAAGAGGCTTTTACGGTTCCCGGTTAACCATTGGAGTATCAAACGGACTCCAAATGGCACAAAACTTGACAGGCAGTCTACCGGTGGAGTACCAAGGATGCTTGGCAAACCTCGGGCCATTCCGACAATGTTTAACACCCGCTCACAACAAGAGACAAAAGGGGGACGCCGGAGGGCATAGGAGTGCCTAATTGCAAAACGGACAACGGGGAAAAAGCTTGGATGCATGAGACGAACATATATGCAAAATGAGATGCACATGATGACATGAAAAAATGCGACACGCAGGCAAATGGCATGGCAATGATGGCGAATAACTGGCGGACACCTGGCGCATCGAATCCGGGGTGTTACAACTTTCTTCTACTAACAAGAGATCTCGTCCCCAGATCTTAGGACCGAGATGGAAGGTGTCGTGGAATTGTCACGCCAGATGTCCTCGTGAAAGGACTTAGTTGTGGAGCCATCGCAACTAGGAAGCTTGAAGGGGTTAAACGGGACAAAGGACACGAGAGGGTTTATACTAGTTCGTCCCCTTACGGTGAAGGTAAGGCCTACGTCTAGTTGGGTTGGTATTGATGTTTCGATGATCAGGGAGAGAGATATGCTATGCCCGGTTCTCGATGAGTTGTCTCTTTCCCTAAGCTGCCAGCAGGTCGTCCCCTTATATACACTGGTTGACACCCTACGGTTTACAGAGTCCCGGCCGGCTTATAAAAAGTATCCGGCTCGGTGACTAGTTAAATCTACCTTATGATACAAGTCATGCAATTATGGCGGTTTATTACAATGGGCCTTAAGTCGCCTGTGGTCCTTAAGCCCTCTATTGAACCGCCATCTTCATGCTGGGTCTTGGGCTTATTTCTAGTGAATCTTCTTTGCGTAACCCGGCCCCTCCTGGGCGGCTTACAAATAGTTATATCCCCAACATTAGGCCCCCGATTGATTTGAACCTGTTCATGTCAATCTTAATATACCTTAAAGCATAAATCTTCAGTCTTCTGACTATGCAAAAACTTTAACCCGCTGTGACGTCATCATCTGGATCCGGGTCAAATCACCATGACGTCATCTTCAATAAAACTCATATTTCATTCCAATGGATCTTTGCCCTTACTGACCATCCCGAGAATCGAGTCGTCGGGGCCGCTGGATAATGATGTTTATCTCCTTGTTTCTCGCATCATCTCAGTCAGCCTCTCCTTATAAATAGGCACGACCTAGGTCTTCTCCATTCTCCCCCTTCGGTCGTCTTCTTCCTCTTGATTCCTCTCGAGCTCCGCCGCCACCACCGTCGAACCCCTCGTCTTCACCGACTTAGGCCACTGCATCAACTTGACTCTGACCAGAAATCGACGGCGAACCTTCGCAGCTCGTCCACATCCGTGAGTTCCTCTCCTTCCCTTTCTTAGATCTGCATTGGAACTTTGTTGAGTTCGTCGGTGTTCATCACCGCCCGACGCAAACCCTCGCTAGTTTTCACCTTCAATGCCATGTTTAGATCGTAAAAACTACGTAGAACTGCTATGTTAATGGTTTGTGTTTATCTTGCATAGAAACATATCTCATTTCCCTTGTTTCGAAACCCTTTTCGAGTGTATGAACTTCTCTGCCCTGTTTTTAGGTCTAGAAAATTTTCTTATCAGAACAGATCTTTGATCTCAAATATTAGCAGAAGATTATGAAACTTGTCTTTATCACCCAGAAAACTTCTTCTGGTAGATATCCTTAAACACAACTGTCCAGGTGTCCGGTTTAAATGAATGACACTGATCTATGAGCTTTTCTTGCTTCTCATGACTTTAAGAATTTTGAACTGCTCTTGATACTCGTAGCGACTTAAGTATTGATGCACGGTCATCCTTATGTCATTAGGCCCCTTCGTAAGCCGCTACCTTAAATAATTTGGATATGTCTCCCGGTTTAAAATTTGAACTGGAACTTCTTATTTTGTCATAGGCCAACTGTCGTCATGGCTCCTAAGGCGGCCAAAGCCCCTGTGACCTGCAATTGGGTCCCATCCGTAGTTACCAAAAGTAAACTGGCTGAGTTCATGAAGTCTGGCCACCTGCCAAAAAAGGAGGTCATGTCTTATCGTGCCCCTGACCCGTCTGAAGAGAAGCCTCAACCCAAAGAAGGGGAGGTGGTAGTTTTCACGGATCACATGAACCGGGGATTTGCCACTCCCGGCTCAAAATTCTTCAGGGAAGTTCTGAATTTCTTTGATCTTAGACCTCAAGACATTGGACCCAATTCCGTGTCAGACCTTTGCAATTTTCAAGTCTTTTGTGAGGTGTATCTGGGAGAGGAGCCAAGTCTGCTTTTGTTCAGAGAACTTTTTTACTTGAACCGGCAGAATGAACGGGCCAACGGGCCTAGTCTTGAGCTTGGCGGCATCTCGATCCAGCGAGGGAGGGACTGCCTTTTTCCTTATGCTGACCTGCCGAGTCACCCAAAATATTGGAACTAGACATGGTTCTACTGTCAGGACACTTCTCCGGCTGATGAGAAGCCTCTGCCCGGCTTTTGCACCCTGCGCCTTGAGTCCAACCATCCGCTGGCGGATAAACTGACCGCTGTTGAACGTCTGCCTCTTAATACCACCATCAAGAAGATTAAAGCTCTTTTGGGAAATGATTTGAATGGCATCGATATGGTCCGAGTCTGGGTTACTTGGCGAATACTTCCATTAAGCCGCCGCCCCGGCTTAATGTGTACTTACACAGGTGAAAAGGACGACCCAATGCGTCATAGTCCCGATGACTTACCAGATGATGTGATAGATGCTACAACCCAGTCACTGTTGAAGGATGGCACTATAACCAGTAACACCTTTGGCTTACTTCCCTTCTGCAAGAAGAACCCGGCCCCTGCAGTGAGTTATCAATTTTAACAAATACTCTCTGCTTCGTTATACCTTATTTTATCTCATAATTCTTTATACTTTTCCACAGGCCGATGACAACTTCTGGAAGGTCAAATATGATCATGACGTTGCTAAGCAAGCCAGGGCAGCCTTAAAAACCGAAAGGAAAACCGCCAAGACGGGAACCTCAAAGAAGAAGAAACCCAGCGCCTCTAAGTTATTCAAATTGGATGATACTTCTTCGGATGATGAAGAGGTAATCATTTAACTTTCTTAACTCCCTTGTCGCTATTTTACGAACATTCTGCCCTGTCAGGAGGATACAGAGAACAGTCAAGCAGTTGAAGAAGAGGTAACTATAATCTCCTCTGACTCAGAGCCTTTGCCAAAACAAAAAATCCGAAGGGTGACCCAGAAAGTAAGATTTTCACACCCTCTAGCTTATCAAGATCCTCAATTTCTTTAGACGCAACAATAGCTTGAGAACCGGAGGCAGACTCGGGCCACTCAAGACACAGAACTCTCCTCCGGCTTACCCGATGTAACTAGGAAGGGCCGGACCAAGGTTATCTCCAATTTACATTCCATTTTACCTTTGGAGGGTTTGATTCATCTGACTCCAATTATCAGGATACCTCTCCTTCTTCCGATGAATCTATGTAATCAAACATGCCGGCTTTCAAAACGGCTCCCGGGTAATGAAACCTTTCTTACTTTAAGTTTTACCATACATTATGCTTTAATACTCATCCTTCTTCCTTTATTGACAGCCTGCAAGTGAAGCTCAGCAAGAAGGCGAAAAAAATAAGTCGTCCCAAGACCCGGTTGTCATTAAACCGACGCTTGACTCATCCGCTCCTGCTAGTTCCACCCATCAGCCATCGCCTGAACCGGCTTCTGATATTCCAGTGCCAACCTCTGATCCACCTGCCGAATATGTTATTAACAGCTCTCATAATCTGGAAGCTCCTAGTCCAGTTAAAACGACTGACCCGGACGTTGAATTTCTAAAGAGTCAATATGTTGAACCGGGGCGGCCTACTATCCTTGCCAAATGCTCTGCCAAGGAAGAACTCACCGAACGTCGAAAAGCCAAACAGGACATCACGGACTATACTCACTTAAGCATTGGTGATATAGTCTCGGGCTATCTGAACCAAGTGCATAATAGTCGTGACCTGGAAATTGACATGGTGAAACAAAATACATCACAAATCTAAGGTATAACTTATGTTATTCTCCTGAATCTTACTTACTGTCCAGCCCCCAAGTCTATTGCTTATGAAATAATATGCTATAGACTTAGAAATCTGCTTACTGTTTGTTTATCCGGTTCAAAGAGAATATTTTTAACCCGATTATAACAAGATAGTTTTAAATTTGTGATACACATTAGCCCCCAAGGGTCAAGTATCTTTACTTGTAAAGTTCTTGGGACTTTGAATGTTACCTTACCGTGATCCTTACCATAACCTGGTGTCAATGCAGACCACCATAAGTCAATTTGAGTCGGAGCTTACTGTCCTGAGGAGTCGTCTGGAAACTCAAGAACTTGAAACTCAGAAGGCCAACTCCAAATTTGAATTTAGTGTCTATGAAAATGAGAAGTTGAAGAAAAATTTTGAGTCAGAGAAGAAAGCTTGGGCCGATGAGAAGGCCTCACTTGTGACTTGGGCCGAGACAGCAGAAGCATCTCTTGCAGAGGCAACAACCGAGCTGTCCAACTTAAAACGGCAGATATCTCGAATGGTCTCAGCCATCTTCGGTAAGTTACTGTGCAAAACCTCAAACATTGTAATCTTCCAATGACTATTGTAATGGTTATATACGGCTAACTGTTAAGTTTGTGCACACACAGGCCCCAGGAGTACCAACCTAAAGCAAAACATGCTGATAAAATTTAAAGCAGTTTACACCTTAGTGGAACAGCTGTACTCCGGGTCACAACGTGCCTTGGCCATTGTAGCCCTATCAAACACCCCTCCCCGCCTATTACAAGACGTGCTGAAGCATCTCGCTGTGCTACCTCAGCGAATTCTGGATTTAAGACGGGCATCGACAAGAGCCAGAGCTGTAGTTGCGTTGAGCCGGGCAAAGGCATGGATGCCAGAGCTTGACTTGGTTGATCTCTCTCTTGGATATCCGAGCCTTAAGGAGGACGGTACTGCATTTGATGATCAGGATTTCACCGCTTGTGTCAAAGTCGTACGTTCCTTGGCTACCCTTATTGGGAATGATACTGATCTTACTAAGTATTCGCCGGGCTATGACAGTGAGAACCGGAGAATTCCAAACATTCCTTATGACCAAGTCAGCCTGATCCCTCCAACGCGTAAACATACCTTTGCCCCTGAAGTGGACCCGGCTGGTTTAATAGATCATGAAGCTAAGTTTGAATCCTTGAGTGGCATTGACTGGGCCTCGTCCACCTTCCAGGACAGAGCAACTGACGGAGAGGCGGAGAAGGATAACCCGGAGTCTTCAAGCCCGCCGAAGGAATGAACCGCCAGGCGTTTTATAACTTCATAAAAACAATGCTCCACTTATTCAGACTCGGCGAGTCTTGTAATAGGATAGAAAAAACCTCTTAATGTTTGTCATGCCTTCGCGCATGTTTATGGCGCTTAATACTTTCGTAAGCCGCCATTGTTATATATTTCCAGCTCCTGTTGATCGTTTGTCTCCTTGATGTTAAATTTGCTTGCCTCATCCTGCAATCCCTGTTTATGCGACCTTTACCATGTGGATGGTTTCAACTCCTGAAAGTCGGAACATATAATGCTCACCTAGCACTTAACAACCTGGGTTAATATTAAGCCGGAAGAATCAGCCATCTCACAGTGCTTTCAAAAAAGGTCTCAGAATAGTCAAGTAATTATGCTTATGACATATAGTAAACAATGTTCAGAGGCTTCTGATTCGAATATGATCAGTAAACCGTTCCAAAGGGGTTAAGCTAAGATTCGGATACGATCATATAGCCCCTAGTGGCTTTGGCGATGCCAATCAAGTGGGTATCGACATCTATGTTCTCTTTGGTTCGAATACGACCCATGTTTGAACAGGAAGCCCCCAAGTGACCATAAGAGTTGTTTAATGACGCTGATTCGAATACGGTCTACGCCAGACCCAAAGGAGTTAAGTTGTGATTCAAATATGATCAAGAAGCCCCCAAGTGGGTTTGGCAGTATGCCGATCAAGCGGGTATCGACAGCTATGTTCTCGTTGGTTCGAATACGACCGATGTTTGAACAGGAAGCCCCCAAGTGATCATGGCTAGATTCAGATATGATCATAAGCCGGACCAAACGGAAAGCTGGATTCAGATATGATCCGCTCCCTGATGGTACTTTCCACCACCTGACAAAGAAGACATAAAAACATTCTTTGAGGGAAAAAAGGACAAAGGTCCTGCTTTATTGCTTTATATAATATGTACATCGTCAAAAATATATACATCTAAAGAGCCGGTGGCTCAAGTATAGTAAGGCCGAAGATGGGCAATATTCCACGGCCGGCGGGTCTCCTCCTCCGACTTATGTGAGTCTTTGTGCTCTAGAACATCAATGAGGTAATATGACCCGTTGTTTAGATTCTTGCTGACCACAAAGGGTCCTTCCGAAGGCGGCGATAGCTTGTGCATGTCAGATTGATCTTGGATGAGCCGGAGTACCAAGTCGCCTTCCTGAAATGTTCTGCTCCTAACCCAGCGGCTGTGATAGCGGCGCAGGTCTTGCTGGTAAATCGCCGAGCGGGCTATGGCCAAGTCCCGCTCCTCATCCAACAAGTCAAGTGCATCCTGACGAGCCTTTTCGTTATCCGCCTCAACGTAAGCCGCCACGCGAGGTGAGTCGGGTCAGATGTCACTTGGCAGAACTGCCTCTGCTCCATAGACCATGAAGAAAGGTGTGTAACCCGTAGATCTGTTAGGCGTAGTGTTGATGCTCCATAGCACAGAGGGTAACTCCTCCACCCAACAACCCGGAGTCCGTTTTAAAGGGACAAAGAGCCGGGGCTTGATACCTTTCAGAATCTCTTGATTAGCTCTTTCCGCTTGACCATTGGATTGAGGATGAGCAACAGCCGAAACATCAAGCCGGATATGTTCTCATTGACAGAACTCTTCCATGGATCCCTTGGAGAGATTTGTGCCATTATCAGTTATAATGCTGTGTGGGAAACCAAAACTAAAGATCACCTTCTTCATGAACTGAACCGCTGTGGCCGCATCACACTTACTGACTGGCTCCGCCTCAACCCACTTTGTAAATTTGTCCACTGCCACCAGGAGATGTGTCTTTTTATCCTTAGATCTTTTGAAAGGTCTAACTATGTCAAGCCCCCAGACTGCAAACGGTCAAGTAATTGGGATCATCCTTAATTCTTGAGCCGACACATGAGCACGTCGTGAGAACTTCTGACAGCCGTCACATTTACTGACTAGATCCTCCACATCAGCATGAGCCGTGAGCCAGTAGAAACCATGACGGAAAGCTTTGTCCACAAGAGATTTTGAGCCGGCATGATGACCACAATCTCCTTCATGAATCTCGCGAAGTATCTCTTGCCCCTCTGCAGGCGACACACAGCGTTGAAACGCCCTAGTGACACTTAGGTGATGTAACTCGCCGTTAACAATTGTCATAGATTTAGAACGCCTGACGATTTGTCTTGCCAAGGTCTCATCCTCAGGTAACTCACCCCGGGTCATGTAAGCCAAATAGGGCACTGTCCAATCCGGGATAACATGAAGAGCCGCCACCAGTTGTGCCTCCGGGTCTTGCGCTGCTAGTTCTTCCTCAGTAGGCACTTTAACAGAAGGGTTATGCAAAACATCAATAAAGGTATTAGCTGGCACCGGCTTACGTTGAGATCCCAGCCGGCTTAAAGCATCAGCCGCCTCGTTCTTCCTTCGATCAATGTGCTCCACTTGATAACCCTTGAAATGTCCAGCCACGACATCTACTTCACGTCGATAAGCCGCCATGAGAGGATCCTTGGAATCCCACTTGCCTGACACCTGTTGAGCCACGAGATCTGAGTCGCCTAGGCACCTTACCCGGCTTAAGTTCATCTCCTTGGCCATCCTAAGACCATGGAGTAAGGCCTCGTACTCGGCGGCATTGTTAGTACATGGGAACATAAGCCGGAGTACATAACGAAATTTGTCACCTCGAGGGGAAGTTAAAACAATTCCAGCCCCCGAGCCTTCTAACTGCCTGGACCCGTCAAAGTGAATAGTCCAATATGTGTTATCTAGCTTTTCCTCAGGTGCCTGCAACTCTGTCCAATCATTGATAAAGTCCACCAAGGCCTGAGACTTAATAGCAGTACATGGCATGTACTTCAAACCATGAGGCCCCAGCTCAATAGCCCACTTGGCGACTCGTCCTGTGGCCTCCCTATTCTGAATGATGTCTCCCAAAGGGGCAGAACTTACCACAGTTATAGGATGACACTGAAAGTACTGCTTCAACTTCAGGTTGGCCATGAACACTCCATAAACGAGTTTCTGCCAATGTGGATATCTTTGTTTAGACTCAATGAGCACCTCACTAATATAGTAAACCGGCCGTTGAACCGGATGCTCCTTGCCAGCTTCCTTACGCTCCACCACGATGGCAACACTAACCGCTTGTGAATTAGCAGCCACATACAACAGCAACGGCTCTCTGTCAATAGGAGCCGCAAGAACCGGTGGTTCAGACAATTTCCTCTTCAAGTCTTCAAAGGCAGTATCCGCAGCATCGCTCCAGAAAAAGGTGTCAGTTTTCTTCATCATATGATATAATGGAAGGGCCTTCTCACCTAATCGGCTTATGAACCGACTTAAAGCGGCAACACGACCCGCTAGTCGCTGAACATCATTGATGCACGCCGGCTTAGCCAGAGAGGTAATTGCCTTTATCTTCTCCAGATTAGCTTCAATGCCTTTGTTTGACACCAGAAAACCTAAGAGCTTGCCTGCAGGTACACCAAACACACACTTGGCCGGGTTAAGCATGATCTTGTAAACCCGGAGATTATCAAAGGTCTCTTTCAAGTCAGATATCAAGGTTTCCTTTTCTCTGGTATTCACCACAATGTCATCTACGTAAGCATGAACATTACGCCCAATTTGATTGTGCAAACAGTTCTGCACACACCGCTGATAAGTCGCCTAGGCACTTTTGAGTCCAAACGGCATAGATACATAGCAAAAGGCTCCGAACGGAGTGCTGAAAGTTGTCTTCTCCTGGTCCTTAACTGCCATCTTGATCTGAAGATAACCAGAGTAAGGATCCAAGAAGCTCAAACGTGCACAACCCGTTGTAGCATCAATGATTTGATCAATACGGGGAGAGCAAAGGGATCAGCTGGACAAGCCTTGTTTAAGTCCGTGTAATCCACACACATCCGCCAAGTGCCGTTCTTCCTGAGTACTAACACCGGGTTAGCTAACCACCCTGGGTGAAAAACTTCAACAATAAACCCGGCCGCTAAGAGCCGGGCGACCTCTTCCCCAATAGCTTTCCGTCTCTCTTCGTCGAACCGTCGGAGAAATTGCCTGACCGGCTTATACTTTGGATCAATATTGAGAGTGTGCCCAGCGGGTTCCCTCGGTACACCCGGCATGTCAGATGGTTTCCATGCAAAGATGTCCCGGTTCTCATGGATGAACTCGATGAGCGCGCTTTCCTATTTAGGATCCAAATTAGCACTGATACTAAACTACTTAGAAGCATCTCCTGGGGTAAAGTCAACAAGCTTTGTCTCAGCGGCCGATTTAAACTTCAACGCCGGGTCATGCTCCGTAGTTGGTTTCTTGAGGGAGGTCATATCCGCCGGGTCAACATTGTCTTGATAAAATTTGAGCTCCTCCGCAACACAGGCAGACTCAGCGTAAGCCGCATCGCCCTCTTCACATTCCAAGGCCACCTTTCGACTCCCATGCACAGTGTTGATGCCCTTGTAACCCGGCATCTTGAGTTGTAAGTAAATGTAACATGGTCGTGCCATGAATTTAGCATAAGCCGGTTGCCCAAACAGAGCGTGATATGGACTCCTGATTTTAACCACCTCAAACGTCAATTTCTCAGCCCTGGAGTCGTACTCATTTCCAAAGGCCACCTCCAATTCAATCTTACCAACTGGGTAAGCCGACTTACCCGGAACCATCCCATGGAAAACAATGTTGGATGTTCTCTAATTCTTCTCAGTCAACCCCATGCGCTGAAAGGTCTCGTAGTAGAGGATATTGATGCTGCTACCGCTGTCCATGAGTACCTTAGTGAATTTATATCCACCAACCTGGGGTGCTACTACCAAGGCTAAATGACATGGATTATCGCCCCATGGAGGGTGATCCTCTCTGCTCCATATAATGGGCTGTTCTGACCACCTCAAATAACGAGGAATTACCGGCTCAACAGAATTCACGGCCCTCTTATGAACCTTCTGGTCACGTTTGCATAAAATAGTGGTAAACACGTGATACTGCCCACCACTCAACTGTTTCGGATTGGTTTGATAACCCGATAGCTGCTGCTGCTGCTGCCCTCCTTGACCAGACTGTTGTTGATTATTACCACCTGGATGCCCCTGAAAGCTGGAATTTGAGCCACCACCCGGGCCATGAAAACCGCAAGCCCCTGAGCCGCCGCCAGATCCATTACTGCCATCAAAGGTGTTGGAATTTTGAAATGCCTTCATGATCGCGCAATCCTTCCATAGGTGTGTAGCGGGGTGCTCCCGGGTACCGTGTTTCGGACAGGGCTCATTGAGTAGCTACTCAAGAGATGGGCCTGACCCGCTGGATCGAGGCGGCTTACCGTTATATCTCTTATTGTTACCTCGCGCATTGGCATTGGCCACAAACTCCGGGTTACCGGCCGCCTTACGCTTATTGCCGCTTTGGTTCCCCGGGTTATGCCGTTGACCCTTTCCATTGCCGTTCCTTTTTCGCTTCCCCGTCTTCTCATCATCAGACACGGGATCCTTGGTACTATCCGAATCGGCATATTTGACTAAAGCCGCCATCAGCGTACCCATATCCTTGTAGTCACGTTTAAGGCGCCCCAGTTTCTGCCTTAGTGGCTCAAAGCTGCAATTCTTTTCCAACATGAGGATTGTAGAGCCGGCATCCATATTGTCAGATGAATGAATTATCTCCTTGACTCGGCGTACCCAATGCGTGGTAGATTCACCCTCCTCCTGCCTACAATTCGTCAAGTCCACGATCGACATAGATTTCTTACAGGTGTCCTTGAAGTTCTGGATGAAACGGGCTTTTAACTCTTCCCATGAACCAATGGAATTCGGTGGCGAACCTTTTAACCAAGACCGGGCCGTTCCATCTAGCATCATGGTGAAATACTTAGCCATTGCCGCGTCACTGACTTCCAACAGCTCCATGGCCATCTCATAACTCTCGATCCATGCTCCAGGCTGTAAGTCGGCCGTGTAATTCGGCACCTTTTGAGGTCCCTTGAAGTCCTTGGGCAGGCGCACGTTGCGCAAAGCCGGTACCAAACAAGGAACACCACCGGTTCTAGTGGCTACTTCCGCCTCAACAGAAGTCGTTGGATACTCTGGGATATCCTGATGAGCCGCCTGTTAGGCCGCCAGCTGAGCCGCCCGCTCGTTCTCTTGATGTATCCGGTCTTGCACCGGGTTATAGCCACCATGTTGGTTACGGCGTTGGGCGTTGCTTGACAAATCTTCGGACTCCATGTGCCTGCTGTAACTCGGGCTCCGGTTCTGACGAGGCGGTGCTAACCAAGGCGGAGGAGTTGAATGAATCCTGTCCCTGCTGTAAGAATAGGTCTCTTGCTGAGCCAGGGCCGTCTGGAGAAGCTCTCTGACCCTCTGGGTCTCCACCGCTGTCGGGTCATCACCGTCCATGGGCAGAGCTGCCAAGCGCGACGAAGCTGCGATTAAGTTCTCCATGGGGTTAGAAAAGTGACCCTCCGGTATCGGCACATAACGCGGTGGTGCCATGCTCACATGAGGAGGTGGCATCTCTCGAGGCTGAGCCGGTCCTCCTGCTCCGGCTGTCATAAACTGATTGGCATTTGGCGGGTTACTTTGGCTGGCTCCGGGTGTAGCGAAAAGAACCCGAGGGTCGTAATTCAGAGGTAAACAGGATTGGCTCTTCCGGTGTCTCCTCCTCATTACCTCATTGGATGCGTTTAAGCTCATCGTGACCTGGTAAGCTTCTGACTGCAACCGTTGTGCCCGGGCGTCGAGAGCCACCCGCTTTGTAGCTAGTCTAGTATCCTCAGCTGCCAAGGCCTCCTTGGCCTGAGCTATCTCCTCACGCACCCGTGCCACCTCCGCGTCATGCTCATCTTTATTCGCAGGGATCACCATGGCGGTTAACAGGGTCGTAAGCTTGTCCATGAGGTCTATCAGCACCTGAGCCGGCGGGCACACAGGGCCACTTGCCCCGGCTGTCCCTATTCCGGATGTTATTGCTACAGCAGCCGTAGAGTTAGAGCCGGGCTGAGTCCCAGCCATGAAGATTCCTGCCCATCTTGGTGGCTCATAGGGGTTCGGAATACTGATGCCATCGGAACAGCCCCCTAGCATGCCGTTTTACACCTGATACAACGAATCTGTTGAACCGGCGGACAAATCACCGTCTGAGAGGTCGGACGTCCCACCATCATCTTCAGATCATTTAGAAAGTTCATCTCCATGGATGCAGCCCACGAAAGCATGCTTCATGACGGGTTGAGCCCGTGTCTTCCTCACATGCTGAGCCGTCTCGATGAGGTCGGTGCCGCTGTCTGGCTCAGGTCCCGGCTCTCCGATCCGACCGATGAAGATGTGGATTCTGCCGAAGGGGACCCGGTATCTGTACTCAATTCAGCCGGCGTCGGGGCCCCAGCCTTCGTCGTCGATGTAGATCTTGCCACGACGACTCTTGGTCATCCGGCCCGTTACGTATCCCTTGAGCCCTTCGAAGTTGCCCTTCAAGAACTCAAATCCACCGTGCGCTGGCCCCACGGTGGGCGCCAACTGTCGTGAAATTTTCATGTCAGATGTCCTCGTGAAAGGACTTAGTTGCAACTAGGAAGCTTGAAGGGGTTAAACAGGACAAAGGACACGAGAGGGTTTATACTAGTTCAGCCCCTTATGGTGAAGTTAAGGCCTACGTCTAGTTGGGTTGGTATTGATGTTTTGATAACCAGGGAGCGAGATACGCTATGCTCGGTTCTCGATGAGTTGTCTCTTGCCCTAAGCCGCCAGCAGGTCGTCCCCTTATATACACGGGTTGACACCCTGCGGCTTACAGAGTCCTGGCCGGCTTATAAATAGTATCCGGCTCAGTGACTAGTTAAATCTACCTTATGATACAAGTCATGCCATTATGGCGGTTTATTACAATGGGCCTTAAGTCGCCTGTGGGCCTTAAGCCCTCTATTGAACCGCCATCTTCATGCTGGGTCTTGGGCTTCTTTCTGGTGAACCTTCTTTGCGTAACCCGGCCCCTCCTGGGCGGCTTACAAATAGTTATATCCCCAACAGAAGGGAAAAGAGATGAGGTGAAACAAGAACTCAAGAGAAGAAGCAAAGAATCGAGAGCACTCGAGAAGAAGAGAGGAACGACGAGAATGACGGGAATCGAAAGCTCACGGAATCAGATAGACTATGAAACCACTCCGGTTAGAACGAGATAAGAAATGAATAAGACTGAAAGGATTTAGGCAGCACTCCGGCTGAAACATGGAGGAATAGAACACGAGCTTGAGAGGATGGAATGATACTTGGTGAAGACATGACACAAAACCTCCGGAAAGAATTGAAAGAGTTGAAAGAAAAGAACAGAGAAGAAGACGACATCTTCTACCACGAATGAAATAGAAAGCAACCTTAGAAGAAAGGATTGAACGGGGTTGTTGAGAAATCAACAACAAAAGAATAAGCTTGTCGTGGACTTATAGGTAACATCTCAAGATCATAAGCTGATAACCGGCAACAAACGGAAATGTTTGGATAGCTGAGAAGAACGAAGAAATGCAAAACTCCACTTCAAAAGAATACGAAGAGTTAATTGCACTTCGAAAAGCAAGAAGGAAAGATACTTGAACTCCACCAACAAAATCTTGATGAAATCTTGAAGAATGAATTAAATCATGCCGAGCCACCATGAAGAACTCCGGTAACAAAAGGATGACGAGATAAAATTGAAGGATGAAACGAAATAAGATTAAAGCATTGCGATGATTCGGATGGAGCTTCGCGATGAGACAAGCGAGAAGCTTGGGACTCTGGAAAAAAGAAAAGACGAACAACTTAGAACCGAGAAATTATTCAACATGAACAATCTCCAAAGAAAAGAATTAATCAACTTGACCACGATGAAATGAGAATAAGAGTTATGTTATGATTATCCTTCATCAATTAAATTGATGAGAGCAATGAATCGCATACAACTTATCCACGTTGGAAAAGATTCAAGGGAGATATAGCGCAACACTTGGGAAGGTCTTCCTGAGCCACTGGTCGGATTGAAAAGAACAAATGAATTGATATGATGAGAACGGAAAAAGAATCTTGAACGAACCACCATGAAAATGTAAACAAATGAAGAGAAGAGAATGAATTGCCGGAAATAATTAGAAAATGGACGAAGATACTTGAGGGAATTAAGAGGCAAGATAATGAAGGGATCGCGAACTGATCGAACAATACTTGAATGAAGCACCGGAATAATTGGATAACGATAGCTGAAATGTGAGGACGAAGAATTTTTCTAGAATGATGGCCTCTGATGAAAAGAAATGGAAAAAACCAACTTCTGACATACTCCGGATGAGTAAGAAAAGGAACCTCTGACAAATGGAATAATTCGAGAGGATAACATGAAGCTAGAACCATGAATCTTCGGGAGAACGGGCAAGGTTTAGAGGAAAAACTCTTCTTCGATCTTCAAATGTTGAGAATGACAACGAGAAACACCAACAAAAATTACTGAGATACTCCGGGAGAATGAAAAGCGAAGAGGTTGAGCCAACAATGAAAATGATTCGAAATTGATCTTGGAAAAGATCTGACTAATGAAATTCATACTTACGTCAAACTCGAAAAGAATTTGAGAATAACCCTGGGAGAATTAGAAGAGTTAGGTAAGATCCTGGGAAAAGACCTGTGGGTTAGGGCCCACTAAAATAGAACACCGTTGGAAAGGGATGTTGAATAGATAGATGATGCACCAGAACCATTGAAATATTTGAATGAGGTGACAACCTCGAATTAATTTGAACACAGACGAATCTCTTGAGATGTCTTGAGCACTCCGAAAAGATAAAGTGGCGATAGGCGAATATGATCAACACCGAAAAACTTGAATTGAGTTCACCGGAGAAGAAAAGAGATGAAGAATGTCGAACAAAACGATAATTCACCGGTTGAAAAAAATTGAGGGAAGACTAAAGAGGGTCCGTAAGAATGAGATTGATGGTCGGAAGAGACTCAGACTCCGGGAAGAGGAGGGTGGGAGGGCGGGAAAACAAAGGCAACTTTGAAGGGGTAACCAGCGAATATCTTGAAGAGAAAACACCGGTTGAAATCGTTGAGGAAAGAAAGCAAAGACTTCACACGAGTAGGATGGTACTCGATTACAGACTCCTACTCCGAGAAGAAAAAAGGGAGGGCGGGTGGGAAAAGAAAACAACTGAGGATTGAACTTGGCAAAGAATAAGAGGCTCGAGTCAACTTGATGAGAAATGCAACGGATGAAGAGAGATGAGAACAAATGACCGAAAAACCAACTGTGTGATCCTAAAAAAAATTTGAAGGGGAAGAGGAGTAATTCAAAACACCTACGTCAAGATTCCTCACCAGAGCGACTAAGGGGCTGAGGAGTAAAAAGAATTCCTACCCTCCGATATAACTAGGCTCCAAAAACAGTTTTCTTCTAGACTCAACAACAGCCAAACTACACGATCAATCAAGGGGGCTCCTATGGTCGGTCGAGGCTCTGATACCAACTTGTCACACCCAATATGCGATACTATCCTAAAGAGACTCGAAGGTCCGACCAAGGATAGAACCGCATATTGATACGCTTTTGCAAGGTGGATATCATTACATCAACATTACATAATAGATGGGGTTATATACAAAAAGGGCATACAATGCCACATGAATACAACATCACGTTGCATAAGAGCACCATCTGACTACGGATTAAACACAAACAGAAGCTCCAACAATATCCACCCTACTAGCCCAGGCTACCGACCTGGAACCTATCCCCTGATCGAAGAAGAAGCAGAAGAAGAACTCCAGAACAAGCAAACATCGCTCTCGTGTCATGATCATCGCATAACCTATACCTGCAACTATTGTTGTAGTAATCTGTGAGCTGCAAGGACTCAGCAATCCCATTACCATGGGTATCAAGACTAGCAAAGATTAATGGGAAAGGAAGGGGTAAAGTGGTGAGGTTGCAGCAGCGGCTAAGCAAGTATGGTGGCTAACATACGCAAATAAGAGCGAGAAGAGAGCAAATGGAACGGTCGTGAAGCTAGCAATGATCAAGAGGTGATCCTGAACTCCTACTTACGTCAAACATAACCCCAAACCGTGTTCACTTCTCAGACTCCGCCGAAAAGAGACCATAACGGCTACACACACGGTTGATGCATTTTAATTGACTCAAGTGTCAAGTTATCTACAACTGGACATTAACAAATTCCCATCTTCCACATAACCGCGGGCACGACTCTTGAAAGTTTATACCCTGCAGTGGTGTCCCAACTTAGCCAATCACAAGCTCTCATGGTCAACGAAGGATATTCCTTCTCCCAGGAAGACCCGATCAGTCTCGGAACCCCAGTTTACAAGACATTTTGACAATGGTAAAACAAGACCAGCAAAGTCGCCTAATGCGCCGACAATCCCGATATGAGCTACACATATCTCGTTCTGAGGGCAACGCCGGATAAGTCAAGCTACGAGTAAAACCAGACCTCGAGTTTCCCCAAGGTGGCCCCACAGGTTGCTCGGTTCGGACCAGCATCTAGAGAAGCACTAGCCCGGAGGGGCTAAAATAAAGATGACCCTCGGGTTGGCCGACCCAAGGGAAAGGTATAGGTGGTGGTGAGGCAAATAGTAAAACCAAGGTTGGGCCTTGCTGGAGGAGTTTTATTCAAAGCGAACTGTCAAGGGGGTCCCATAAATCACCCAATCGCGTAAGGAAAGCAAAATCCGGGAACATAATACCGGGATGATGGAAACTAGGGCGGCAAGAGTGGAACAAAGCACTAGGCATAGGGCCGAGCCTTCCACCCTTTACCAAGTATATAGATGCATTAATTAAATAAGAGATATTGTGATATCCCAACATAATCCTGTCCATCATGGAGCAATCTTCAACTTCACCTGCAACTAGCAACGCTATAAGAGGGGCCGAAGAAAGCGGTAACATAGCCAAGCAACGGTTTGCTAGGGAGGGTGAAAAGGTTAAAGGCTAACATGGCAGTTTGGGAGGCTTGAAGAGCAAATGATAGGTAGCGCAGCAAAGTGATAGAACGAAGCAACTAGCATAGCAATGATAGTAGTGAGATCCAGGGTAGTGGTCATCTTGCCTGAAATCCCGCAAGGAACAAGAACGATTCCATGAAGAAGATGAAGACACGAAGACAAATCAAGCGTAGACGAACGAATCCTCACGATCGCAACGAAACGGGAACTATAGAGAAGAAGCACACAACATGGTAAACACACCACACATATACATGACATTATGCTCAACCAAGTATGATGCAAGACAAGACTACATGAAGCTACTCATGGCAAGAGATGATGCATACAGGAACAACACATCAAGGCAAGTTTAAATGAGGCCGAAAACAACATATAACAATTCCGGTAGGTCCTCATATGCAAGTTTCTAAATTGGTCCAGAACTGAATAAACCTTATGTTCAAATTGTTAAACAGCAAGTTAAGATTCACCAAGATGATCTACATGAAATTCTAGTCAAGTTACATATAAAGTTCATTTAATTCGGAGCTACGGCCTAGGAGATATGAGCAAAACAAGTTAAACATGGCATTGATGCAAAATGCATACAAACGTCAAGCAAACACTCTCAAAACATGGATGCAACATGATAATATGAAACTTCATGCGAAATCAAGCAAGTTTCATATAGAGCACACTCAAAACGGAGCAACGGTTCAACACATACACTATACAAGTTTAAAGGACAAGCTGTTCAAAACAGCAACTAGGCATCTTGCAAGCATCAAAACAACGTGCTACATCATCTCAACGTGAAAACAAAAGTCATGGGCAAGGTAAAGCATGACAAAACATGAACACTGAACTAACTCCAGAAAACAATATAACATGCTCAAAAGGACTTGGCAAGATTGCAAATAATAACAGTTTCAGACTTAGTAGAAAATAACATCAGATTGCAATGTTTAGAGCTATCAAACTACATGTTACATGAACTTACCATGGCAAACAAAGGCATGGCATGCTAATACTAAAGTCAAAGAACAAAACTACCTTACTGAACTAATTCCAAAGATCAACAGAAAAGACGATAGGATCCATGCAAACATGGCAAATGATATGACAGATTCAGACATGGCAGGAACAACGATAAGTAGGCATGTTGTTGAGCTTGTGCAACTCACCGCATAGCAATACATGCCATGGAAAGGTAACCAACAGTAATAATAAATGTTTATGAAGCTAAAAATGGCAAGACCAAGTTCATAGGGTGCATGGATCACTAGCAAAGCTCATGGCAAAACTGAACTTAAAGTTAACAGGCTCACAGCAACATTATTTAGCATGTTATGAGCAAGATAACAACAAGTTACAGCAGGCTATAAATGCAACCAGGGGCATGAATGGATAGATCATGACATGTGTAACAAAACATCCTTAGTGAACATCTCCACATTATGCATAGAATGACTTGTAGCAGCAGGTTTACATGGCATCATGATATAACAGTTTCAGCCTAGCAAAACAGTAACAGCAAGTACCCTACTTAACAAGCTCGATGCACTCACTACAAAACACACAAAACTACATGGATTGCACCACTGTAAAGATGGCATGATGTAGCTCAAAATTTATGTAGACATCAAGCTCATAGGATGCACACACAAAATGCAATGAAAAAGACAAAACAACAAGTTATAACAGTCTCAACAGGTTGACATCATATAGAACTTATCAACGATGATTTATGCATCAAGATGGACTCAAACAAACATAGCACAATGTAATGAAATATAGAGCATCTCCTGATGAACAATTTGACATATCACACGCACGAAACGGAGCAGTATGCATGGAGTTATGGCATGTCAAAGTATGCACCAGAATGTTGAAAATTAGGGACGGCGAAAATCTCACCCCGAGGAAAAGTCAACGGGACGGCGAGATCCGGGACGGGGCACGGGCGCGTTTGTATGGATGGACACTGGTGTCCGGTACGGCGCAGTGCAGGTCGGGGCGAGGTGCGGCGGCGGCGCCTGAACTCCGGCGAGGGAGCTCCGAGGAAGCAAGGCGAGGCAGGAGGGGTCCTGGCCAGATCCGGGCGGATTGGGTCAGGCCGGACCTGTTCCCGAAGGCGGCGAGGCCGGGCGGCGGCAGGAGCTTAGGGAGGCGACGGGAGGAGCGAGCTCGGAGCTCCGGCTGCAGGGAGAACCTGCGGGGAAGAGAGAGAGTGAGGCAGGGAAGAAGAGAGAGGAAGGGAGGAGGCGTGGCGGCGGGCTCGCCTGGGAGGCGTAGGACGCCAGAGGGGCGTGATGGCAAGGTTCGACGATGGAGCCGACGAGCAGCGCTGCGGCGGGGAGGCGAGCGGGATCCAGGCGGCGGCGCGGGGTCGGGCCGACCCAGGCCCCGATGGGCTCCAGAGGGCCCACGCTGGCTCGGGCAGGCCGGCGGCGGAGTGGACATGTGGCTGCTTCGGATTGGGCTGGGCGGCGGCTAGATGTGTCCGGCCGTTGGCGGACATGTCCGGCGGCGCGGAGGGGGAGTTGCTAGGGTTTTAGATGAAATTTCGGGGGGAGGCATCTATATATAGGTAGAGGGAGCTAGGAGAGTCCAAATGAGGTGCAGTTTTCGGCCACGCGATCGTGATCGAACGACCGAGAGCATGGACAGGGTTTGGATGGGTTATTGGGCCACTTTGGTGGGGTGTTGGGCTGCACACAAAAGAGGCTTTTACGGTTCCCCAGTTAAGCGTTGGAGTATCAAACGGACTCCAAATGGCACGAAACTTGACAGGCGGTCTACCGATGGAGTACCAAGGCCGCTTGGCAAACCTCGGGCCATTCTGAGAATGTTTAACACCCTCTCACAACAAGACACAAAAGGGGTATGCCGGAGGGCATAGGAGTACATGATTGCCAAACGGACAACGGGGAAAAAGCTCGGATGCATGAGACGAACACGTATGCAAAATGAGATGCACATGATGACTTGACAAAATGCGACACACAGGCAAATGGCATGGCAATGACGGCGAATAACTGCGGACACCTGGCGCATCGAATCCGGGGCGTTACATTATGTTGTAGGTGTTGTTCTAGGACAAAGAGTTGATAAGAAACTAAATGTTATTTAGTATGCTAGTAAGACTCTAGACAGTGCCCAGAGAAATTATGCTACTACTGAAAATTAATTTTTAGCAGTTGTATTTGCTTGTGATAAGTTTAGAACTTATATTGTTGATTCCAAAGCAACTGTTCACACTGGTCATGCTGCTATTAAATATCTTATGGAAAAGAAAGATGCTAAACCTAGACTTATTAGATGGGTTCTCTTGCTACAAGAATTTGATTTGCATGTTATTGATAGAAAAGGAGCTGAGAACCCCGTTGCACACAAGTTGTCTAGGTTAGAGAATGTTCTGGATGACCCACTACCTATTGATGATAGCTTTCCTGATAAATAATTAGCTTTCATAAATGCTTCTCGTACTGCTCCATGGTATGCTGATTATGATAATTACATTGTTGCTAAATTCATACCACCTAGTTTCACATACTAGCAAAAGAAAAAGTTCTTCTATGATTTAAGACATTACTTCTGGGATGACCCACACCATGTTATTAGACGTTGTGTACCTGAGCATGAAAAGGAACAGATCCTACGCAAGTGTTATTCTGAGGCGTATGGAGGACACCACGCTGGAGATAGAACTGCACATAAGGTATTGCAATCCGGTTTTTATTGGCCTACTCTCTTCAAGGATGCACATAAGTTTGTCTTGTCTTGTGATGAATGTCAAATAATTGGTAATATTAGTAGACGTCAAGAGATGCCTATGGGTTATTCTCTTGTTATTGAACCATTTGATGTTTGGGGCTTTGATTATATGGGATTCTTTCCTTCCTCTAATGGATATACACATATTTTAGTTGCTGTTGATTACGTTACTAAGTGGGTAGAAGCTATTCCAACTAGTAGTGCTGATCATAACACTTCTATTAAGATGCTTAAAGAAGTTATTTTTCCGAGGTTTGGATTCCCTGGATACTTAATGACTGATGGTGGTTCACATTTTATTCATGGTGCTTTTCGTAAAATGCTTGCTAAGTATGATGTTAATCATAGAATTGCATCTTTATATCACCCACAGTCTAGTGGCCAAGTAGAACTTAGAAATAGAGAGCTCAAGTTAATTTTGCAAAAGACTGTTAATAGATCTAGAAAGAATTGGTCCAAGAAACTTATGCATTATGGGCTTATAGAACTCCATATAAAAATCCTATGGGTATGTCTTCATATATGATGGTTTATGGAAAAGCTTGTCACTTACCTCTCGAACTAGAACATAAGGCATATTGGGCCATTAAGGAGCTCAATTATGATTTCAAACTTGCCGGCGAGAAGAGGTTATTTGACATTAGCTCACTTGATGAGTGGAGAACCCAGGCCTATGAGAATGCCAAGATGTTTAAAGAAAAAGTTAAAAGATGGCATGACAAGAGGATACAAAAGCGTGAGTTTAATGTAGGTGATTATGTTTTGCTATACAACTCTCGTTTAAGATTTTTTGCAGGAAAACTTCTCTCTAAATGGGAAGGGCCTTACGTCATCGAGGAGGTCTATCATTCCGGTGCCATAAAAATCAACAACTTCGAAGGCACAAACCCGAAGGTGGTGAACGGTCAAAGAATCAAACATTATATCTCAGGTAATCCTACAAATGTTGAAACTAATGTTATTGAAACTGTAACCCCGGAGGAATACATAGACAATTTCCAGAACGTTTCAGACTCCGAAAAGAATAGGTATGTAGTACGGTAAGTAAACGGACTCTGAAACAGTTCTAATAGCATTTTTTCTCCGTTTTGGAATATTTAAGAAAATAGGAAAATAAGAAGTAGTCCGGGAAGGACACGAGGCGTCCATGAGGGTGGAGGACGCGCCCTACCCCCTAGGTGCACCCCCTGCCTCGTGGGCACCTCGTGTGCTCTCCGGACTCCGTTTTCTGGTGTGATACTTCTTTTGGTCGGTAAAAATTCATTATATAATCTCCCAAAGGTTTTGACCACCGTATCACGCAAATATCCTCTGTCTTTGTTTTGAGCTGTTTTTCTGACAGATCTAGAGCACCATGACGTCTTCAAGCGCCCCCAAGGACAAGTTTTTCGAGAAGGTCATCAACCCCTACCTCGTGGAGGTGCTGCATCACCCTCAAACCATTGAGATGCGTGAGGGGGTGCTGCACATCCATGTTGTTGAGGCACCAAGGAGGACCGGAAGCGTGGAGACAAGACTCGAAGCAGTAGAGCAACAAGTTTTCAAGTGCCAAGGGATGGTGGAACGCGGACTCAACGCCAACCAGATGATGATCGCGGAATTCACAGACAACCACAAGTTGGATGCCAAGAACATTGGGGAGACCATCTTCAAGCTTCACGAGAAAAACGAGCACCTCCAAGCCCAGATCTATGACCTGCAAAACCAAAATTGTGAGTATCAATATAGATTCAAGAGGATGAGTTTGGCTGCAGATTTGAGGATCCCAGAGACTCGATCATCCTTCTATGATGGTGAGCCTATGCCTTGGAAGACGGACGACAAGCCTACATCATCATTAACTCCATCATCACCACTTCCGAAGAGGGAGGCATAAACACATGGGTATGGGCACTCCCCTTGGCAACTGCCAAGCTAGGTATCACTATCACAGTCCTATCTTTACTGTTTTACTTAGTTCGATCCTTTTAGTAATATCTTGATCTAGTAGAATAAAGTTTTGGTATGATTTAGTTTTGCGTTTTGCCTTATGATCCCTCTATGTAATCGAGTCTGTGAGCTATATATAATAAAGATTGGTATTGAGTCAAGGGCTTTGCTATCTTGCTATGATCTTGAGGGAATAAAATAATAAAGGAAATAAAAGAGATCATATTGACCTTATGGAGAGTAATGACTTCACATAAAGAGTATGATGAATAAAAATTGTTGAGATGTGGCAAACATAGTTTTGGTCATCGTTGCAATTAATAGGAAGTAATAAAGAAAGAGAGGTTTTCTCATATAAATATACTGTCTTGTACATCTTTTATGATTGTGAGCACTCATCAAAATATGACATGCTAAAGAGTTGATGTTGGACAAGGAAGACAACGTAATGGGTTATGGTTTCTTATATTCGAAATAAAGTATATTGTCACGGATCATCCAACATGTCGAGCTTGCCTTTCCCTCTCATGCTAGCCAAATTCCTTGCACCAAGCAGAGATACTACTTGTGCTTCCAAATATCCTTAAACCCAGTTTTTCCATGAGAGTCCACCATATCTACCTATGGATTGAGTAAGATCCTTCAAGTAAGTTGTCATGTTGCATGCAATAAAAATTGCTCTCTAAATATGTATGACTTATTAGTGTGGAGAAAATAAGCTTTATACGATCTTGTGATATGGAAGTAATAAAAGCGACGGACTGCATAATAAAGGTCTGTATCTCAAGTGGCAATATAAAGTGACGTTCTTTTGCATTAAGATTTCGTGCATCCAACCATAAAAGCACATGAAAACCTCTGCTTCCCTTTGTGAAGGGCCTATCTTTTACTTTTACCTTATGCAAGAGTCATGGTGATCTTCACCTTTCCTTTTTACCTTTTCTCCTTTGGCAAGCCCCTTGTGTTGGAAAGATCGTGATATATATATATCCAATTGGATGTAAGTTAGCATGAACTATTATTGTAGACATTACCCTTGAGGTAAAAGGTTGGGAGGCAACACTATAAGCCCCTATCTTTCTCTGTGTCCGATTAAAACTCCATACCCATAAGTATTGCGTGAGTGTTAGCAATTGTGGAAGACTAAATGATAGTTTAATATGTGGACTTGCTGAAAAGCTCTTATATTGACTCTTTCCGATGTTATGATAAATTGCAATTGCTTCAATGACCGAGATCATTGTTTTTTGGTTCTCAATGAAGTTTCTGATTCATACTTGACATTGTGAATAGATTGTTGCTTGAGCATAAGAAATCATATGACAACATATATATTGTTGTTATAAGAATGATCATGATGCCCTCATGTCCGTATTTTATTTTATCAACACCTCTATCTCTAAACATGTGGACATATTTTTCAATTTCGGCTTCCGCTTGAGGACAAGCGAGGTCTAAGCTTGGGGGAGTTGATACGTCCATTTTGCATCATGCTTTTATATCGATATTTATTGAATTATGGGATGTTATTACACGTTATGTCACAATACTTATGCCTATTCTCTTTTATTTCAAAAGGTTTACATGAAGAGGGAGAATGTCGTCAACTGGGATTCTGGCTGGAAAAGGAGAAAATATTAGAGACCTATTCTGCACAAATCCAAAAGTCCTGAAACTCCAGGAAAGTCATTTTTGGATTTAATAAAAAAATACTGAGCGGAAGAAATACCAGAGGGGGCCACCCACCGTCCACGAGGTTGGGGGCGCGCCCTACCACCTTGGCGTGCCCCCCTGCCTCGTGGGCCCTCTGGCAGCCCTCCGGTGGCCATCTTCTGCTATATGATGTCTTTTACCCTGGAAAAAATCAGAATCAAGCTTTCGGGACGAAACACCGCCGCCACGAGGCGGAACCAATCTAGGGCTCCGGCAGAGCTGTTCTGCCGGCGAAACTTCCCTCCGTGAGGGGAAAATCATAACCATCGTCATCACCATCGATCCTCTCGTCGGGAGGGGGTCAATCTCCATCAACATCTTCACCAGCACCATCTCCTCTCAAACCCTAGTTCATCTCTTGTATCCAATCTTTGTCCCAAAACCTCAGATTGGTACCTGTGGGTTACTAGTAGTGTTGATTACTCCTTGTAGTTGATGCTAGTTGGTTTATTTGGTGGAAGATCATATGTTCAGATCCTTTTTGCAAATTATTACCCCTCTGATTATGAACATGAATATTATTTGTGAGTATTTATGTTTGTTCCTGAGGACATGGGAGAAGTCTTGCTATAAGTAGTCGTGTGAATTTGCTATTCGTTCGATATTTTGATGAGATGTATGTTGTCTCTCGTCTAGTGGTGTTATCTGAACTTCGACTACATGACACTTCACCATTGTTTGGGCCTAGAGGAAGGCATTGGTAAGTAATAAGTAGATGATGGTTTGCTAGAGTAATAGAAGCTTAAACCCTAGTTTATGTGTTGCTTCGTAAGGGGCTGATTTGGATCCATATGTTTCATGCTATGGTTAGGTTTACCTTAATATTTCTTTTGTAGTTGCGGATGCTTGCAACAAGGGTTAATCATAACTGGGATGCTTTTCCAAGAAAGAGCAGTACCCAAGTACCGGTCCACCCACATATCATACTAGCAAAGTAGCGAACGCGAATCATATGAACGTTATGAAAACTAGCTTCACGGTAATTTCCATGTGTCCTCGGGAGCACTTTTCTCTATATAAGAATTTTTCTAGGCTTGTCCTTTGCTACAAAAAGGATTAGGCCACCTTGCTGCACCTTATTTACTTTCATTGCTTGTTACCCGTTACAAATTACCTTATCACAAAACTATCTGTTATCGATAATTTCAGTGCTTGCAGAGAATACCTTACTGAAAACCGCTTGTCATTACCTTCTGCTCCTCGTTGGGTTGAACACTCTTACTTATCGAAAGGACTAAGATAGATCCCCTACACTTGTGTGTCATCACCGGTCTCTTCTCTTGTTGTTTTGCTTTGGCATTGCTGGCCCCGAGGATCCTGCTAGGGCGGCTTGGCCTCGTCCCCAGGCGCAGTCTCGACCCTGCCGGACTCACCTGCCCGGCAGCTTGGTCTTCTTGTTCTTGAGCTTGGGACGCCTAGCAAAGCATGTTTACCCTAGAGGCCACATTGGTTTGTGCACAAGTCAAGGGGAAGTAGGTGGGGGCTGGAGAGAAGTCAATGGTGGATGAACAGTAGCCCGTGGAGGGTGGAGCGAGGAACAGATGTTGGATGAATAATAGCATGTGGAGTCCCGTTTTGCGGTACACCACACCCCTCCTGATGAAGAACAGAAGTCTATTTCCTCTGTTGTGCGGTATGCTAGACCCACCCGATAAACAGGACCCCATTTCGATCGTAGGCACTCGATCAGAAGTCCGTTTCCGCCAGTTTGCGGTACGCCAAACCCCTCCTAATCAATAGGACCCCATTTCGACCGTAGGCACTCAAACAGAAGTCTGTTTCCTATGTTTTGTGGTACGCCAGATCTTGTTTTTGGTTGTTCTATCTGAGCCAGGTGGCTCTCAATGAATAGGACGCATTTTCGACCCAGTCACTTGGCTCCCCTTGAACACGATGCTATACCCTCGGTTCCGACCCAACCAGTTGGCTGCCAATGAACAAGACACCATCGCCGTACGCGTGCAAGACCCGCCCGAATGTACGAACGTAGCCGTATTTACTTTCTTGTAGCGTGTCCATACATATGTGTACACGGTATAGACGGGACTATGTGACATGCTACATTGGCGGCTCTGCTACGACACATGCCGCTCCTTACTCGGCCACGGTTCATCGTTGCAGAGAGACCGATAGACCGCTATGTACATACACATTCGTGACCAGACAGATAACACTATGTATGCTTCACCTACTGGGTCCCAGTTGTCCGGGGTCATAAACTTTTTTTGAAGGCAATAAGGAGGCACTCCTTGCGTGCGAAGATAAAGATGGCGGGTCCTGGCTATCAGGAGCCAACATTTTTTGTGTGAAATACAGAAGCCCTTCCGGTGGATCCGAGCTGTCAGGTGGGGAAATATTATTTTGCGCATATAAGGAGGCACTTCCTTGCGTGCGGCCATGGACCCAACTGTAGGCCTCTCCACGTACAGTCATCTTATGATGGATGTCATTCATTGATCGCGTTGACGACATCATACCGAGAGAACCAAGGTGGAGGACGATGGCGCGACCTACAAAGGGAACGAACCGGAGCCGGGGAATATATGGCAGTGGATGCCCACGCGAAGGGGAGTATGAAGGTTGACTGGTTTGGTTGCGGTTTGAGGCTGCCATCGCCGGAGAATAACAGAGGGTGTGGGTGAGTAGAGGGAAGGCATGGTCAACGGTGGGAGCAGGGTGGCGCAGTGAGGCCCACACAGTAGCACAACCCACCACTGGAGGCAGGAGCGGGTGGTCCCATTGGTGCTGGTTTGAGCGGCTGGTGCAAGAAGATCAAAGATTGAAGAAGCAGCGGGGCTATTCGATTAACATCCAATGGTCACTGCTACTAGAATCGTTTGTTGACTAAGTTGACAAAGCTTGCGTATGCGTGAACTTAGTAGGACCACAGGTTAGCCTCTGAATCTGGTGAGTCCGAGTTGTCATGGGGAGGAATCATTTTTTCGCGTAATAAGGAGGCAATTCATTTCATGTGAAGATATAGTCGGTGGGCCCGAGATGTCAAGCGGAGGAATCATTTTTTCCGCATAATAAGGAGGCAGTTGCTTGCATTCGGCCATGGATGATAGTGGTCCCTACTATCAGCCTCTCCATGTACATCCCTATTTCGATGGTTTCCATTTGTTGACCACGTTGAGCATGCTATGCGTACAACACCAGCGCAATGGACAACAACAAGGTTTAGGAATTGAATGACCTAGAGCCTGTGAAGACATGGCAGTGGATGCCCACGCTGAGGGGAGATGACGGTTGACTGATTTGGTTGGGTCATGAGGCTGTCGTAGCCCGAGAATAACATAAGGTGCAGGTGGGTAGAGGGATGGCTAGGCCTGCGGAGGAACTAGGGTTGGCCAGTGAAGTGGTGAATAGTGGACTCGTGTGCGCGAAACTATTTCAAGTTGGAGTATCGTAGGATAGTCTAGCCAAGAGTCAAAGCTAGCTTGCTGCAATAACTCCACCAACCCCTCTTGATACTATGCATGTATGTAGGATCTGATGTAAGTCTTGCTGAGTACCTTTGTACTCATGTTGCTATAATCTACATTTTTTACAGAAGACGCTGCAACCCCTTCTGATGGGTTCTATGTAGACGTTGACATCAACGAGTAGGCTAAAGACCCAGGTGGTGACCCTGAGCTTGTGAAGGACCACGTAGTATAGCTAGGCTTTCCAAGCCTCTTTTATTTTACTAGTTGTCTGTACCCAGACAAAGTACTTCCGTTGTTGGCTTGTATGACTGTATGACTTGTATGTTGGGTCGTGAGACCCGTACCTTTGTGTATGATATGTATGGCTCCCTGAGCCTTAAATAAAGTACTTGTGTCGTAGAGTCATGTTGTGATGCTTCGTTGTATTTGCACATATCGAGCATATTGTGTGTATGATTGAAATGCTTGGTATGTGTGGGATCTGACTATCTAGTTGTTTATCTTTAGTAGCCTCTCTTACCGGGAAATGTCTCCTAGTGTTACCGCTGAGCCATGGTAGCTTGCTACTGCTCTGGAACACTTAGGCTGGCCGGCATGTGTCCTTCTTCGTTCCTGTGTCTGTCCCTTCGGGGAAATGTCACGCATTGAGTACCGGAGTCCTGTTAGCCCGCTACAGCCCGGTTTACCGGAGTCCTGCTAGCCCAGTGCTACAGCCCGGACCCACTTGCTGATGACCGACACGTTCGAAGCTGGGTCATGGATGCATGTCCCTGTAAGTCTGTGCCGCTTTGGGTTTACGACTAGTCATGTCAGCCCGGGCTCTTTATCATATGGATGCTAGCGACACTATCATATACGTGAGCCAAAAGGCGCAAACGGTCCCGGGAAAAGGTAAGACGACACCCGTGGGGATACCGTGCGTGAGGCCGCAAAGTGATATGAGGTGTTACCAGCTAGATCGATGTGACATCGAGTCGGGGTCCTGACAGCGTTGGCATCAGAGCCGGACTGCCTGTAGGTTCTCCAAGCCAAACTGGTCGATGTTGAGTCTAGAAATTCTTAGTTATATGTAGGGGAATTGTTTGTGGGATGGAACGTAAGGCCCTTTTTACTTCTCTATCTTATGACATTCTGATCTGAGTCAGTCCATTCTTCCACCGGGGGTTAAGGAATTAGGATCTGATTCTCTCTATCAGGATCACGAGTTACTAATCAGTAGTACCTTATAAGTTTGATGGTTATCAGCCTAGTTCAGTTCTACTACCACATTATGTTGTTAGAATAGTTCCAGAACTTTGATATGATGATGTTGAGTGTGTACGAAATCCTTTGTCAAATGTCTCAATATCCTTTTTGAGCATTTACAGCTGTTATGCTGCCGAAATTTTGCTAGAAGTCCTAATGCCTTTGCATTATGATTGTGCTTTCAGATGGCCACTCGCGACCTCAATCAAGTGGTTCGCCTGACTCGATGCCTAGATGTACCCGGCCATACTGCTAAGTTGGTCAGGGTAATGACTGAGGCCGGATACCGCTGGTATCCCGAGTACACGGTCGAAGAGCAATTCCGGGACTTCAATCAAAGCCAGTATCTCTGCACTGTCAGGATATTTCCATCTTATCCTGGATCCACCGAGCCTCTTCACTGCTCCTATGGACTCGGGGTTACTATTGAGATGGCTGTGCAGGATGCCGCCTACTCTATGATGACCATTATGCGAGTCAGATCTGGGTTATTTCGGGACTCTGACTTCCGGTATATGCCAGGATCACTTCCGGGAGCACAAGGGTATCTCCAGGCTATCTATGCTGACTCCACTCAGGAGGATTCACGGACTCGCACCACTGCTGAGATGCTCGAGGATAAGGACCGTGAAAATCGGGCCTTAAGGTTAGAGCTCTTCAATACCCGTGCTGACCACTGGGCCACTTTGACTCGGTTCGCACCGGCGGTGCAAGCTGGATATTCAGATATGCGCGATCTCTATCCAGTGAGATCTGCTCTGCCGGACGTGATGGTTTGGCGTGATGTAGGAGGCATCACCCCACCTCGCGGTCCCCGCAGGCCACCGTTTGCTGGTCCACGACCTCATCCTAGCCCCTATGGTCCACAAGCTCCGCGAGATCGTCTGTTTCCGGATGAACATGTTGAGCTTCCAGGCTATGGAGGTGACTTCTACGAGGACTACTACGGATCGGTCTGAGTTAGTAGTAGTATCACTAGTTCGCACTAGCTGTGTCGTCTATCGTCCTGCATGACTCGTGGGATATGACCTAGTTTGTACTCCTTCCGGAGGTGTAGAAAAATAATGTATAGGAGCTTGGAATGCCTCCGATGAGATGTAATCCTTTTCTCACCGTAATAGTACTTTGTTTGGTCTTGTACTAAACCTTGTATGGTGTGTATGACGATGGAATAAAGAAGCAGTTTCTGTATCTACCATGTCATACGGATGATCATCTTGCATTTCGAGTTATTCCTTACATTATGTATCCTATGTCGGAATTTTACCATCCTGACTAAATCATTGTCTTGTCTACCAGGATGGTCAACACGCGCGCTAATCCTGCTTCCCAAGAGCAGGCCGAAGGCAGTGAAGCCAGGAATGAAAATCTGCCTCATCCTCCTTCACTAGCCGAGGTGATGATGGAAGCTGAGAGAAACAAACGGGAGACAAACCGTTTGTTGGAGCGTATAGAACAGAATACAGCACACCATCAGAGGACTAACGTGGTGTCACTCAGTGATTTTATCAAATTGCATCCACCCACGTTCCACCACTCCATCGAGCCTCTCGACGCCGATGACTGGCTTCGCAGTATCTCTCACAAACTGCGTTCTGCGTTGGTAGCGGAGGCTGACAAGGTCACCTTTGCTGCATATCATCTTGAAGGCCCCGCCAGTCTATGGTGGGAGAATTATGGAGCCATGCGCCCAGCGGGCCATGTCACTACTTGGGCTGAGTTCAGCGAGGCTTTCCGTGAACATCATATTCCGGAGGGTCTCATGGACCGTAAACGTGAAGAATTTTGCAGTTTCACGCAAGGCCGACTTTCTGTGGATGCTTACAGCAGGGAGTTTGGTAATCTCGCACGATATGCAACTGAGGAAGTGTCTACTGACGCCAAGAAGCAAGCAAGGTTCCGTAAGGGCCTTAGTCCTGAGCTTCGCCGCGACCTCCGTCTGCATGAGTGCACATCTTTTTCGAAACTTGTCAATAAAGCCATCAGTGCTGAAACTGGTCAGACTGATTATGACGCAACACGCAAGCATGGACGTGATATGGGTTCCTCATCCGGTGCTGGTCCTCAGAAGCGCCACGTGTGGGTACCCAATACCGCCCTGCCACCCAGGTTCACACCGAGGCCATCTTTCCAGGCGCCTCGCCCTGTTCAACAGTCTGCACCGGCCAAGCCCTATGGGGGTCCAGCCAATAATGCTCCTCCACGTACCAGTTCCGTGACTTGTTTCAAGTGTGGGGAATCTGGTCATTATATGCGTGAGTGCCCCCAGACCAACCCCAATCAATCTGCTAAAGCTGTTGGCCGTGGCAAGCCGACAGGGAAGGTGTTCCATGCCAAACCGGTCACCGCTTCACGTGGCCATGTCAACTGTATCTCTGCCGAAGAAGCTCAAGAGGACCCCAACGTCGTTCTCGGTACGCTTCTTGTTAATTGCCACCCAGCATCTATTCTTTTCGATACAGGAGCCTCTCATTCTTTTATATCTGAAAATTATGCTCGTTTGCATAACGTTGCATTCTATGACTTGCCATCCACTATGGAAATCTCTACCCCTGGGTCTAGATGGCAGACCTCTAGGGTAAGTTATGGAAATGAGATCCAAGTCGACAGACTTGTTTTCCTTGCATCTTTGATAGCCCTTAAATCTTCAGATATTAATATCATTCTGGGTATGGACTGGATGTCAGCCCATCATGCCCAAATTGATTGCTTCTCTAGGACTGTTCAACTCACCCATCCTTCGGGGAAGATAGTCAATGTCTTGACCCGAATAGCCAAGCGACAATTATATTCTCTTAACGCCAGCCCTTTGCCAGACCTTGAGGACGTTCCGGTAGTCCGTGACTTCCCGGATGTCTTTCCAGAGGAATTGCCAGGTGTTCCACCTGACAGGGATGTTGAGTTCGTAATCGACCTCATCCCCGGAACCGTTCCGATTGCTAGAAGACCCTACAAGATGGCACCCCTAGAACTAGCCGAGCTTAAGAAACAACTCGATGAATCCTTGAAAAAGGGTTTCATCCGCCCTAGTTCATCTCCGTGGGCTTGCCCCGTCCTATTCGTTAAGAAAAAGGATGGTACGGACCGGATGGTTGTAGATTACCGACCTGTCAATTTGGTCACAATCAAGAACAAATATCCACTTCCCAGGATCAACGATCTGTATGATCAGCTCGCTGGATCCTCAGTCTTCTCCAAGATGGATTTGAGGTTGGGCTACCATCAAATCAAAATCAGAAACGGGGACATTCCTAAAACGGCCTTTGTTACTCGTTATGGCCAATACGAGTACACCGTCATGTCCTTCGGTTTAACCAACGCTCCAGCCACCTTTTCTCGATTAATGAACTCAATCTTCATGGAGTATTTGGATAAATTCGTCGTGGTTTATCTCGATGATATACTCATCTACTCCAAGAACGAGGAAGAACATGCCGAACATCTAAGGCTAGTGTTGAAGAAACTTCGAGAGCATCGCCTTTATGCCAAATTCTCAAAATGTGAATTCTGGTTGTCAGAAGTGACCTATCTGGGTCATGTAATATCTGGTAAAGGTATTGCTGTTAACCCTGAGCGAGTTCAAGCCGTCCTTGATTGGACTCCACCTGAATCGGTCAAGCAAGTTCGGAGTTTTCTGGGCTTAGCGAGCTATTGTCGTCGCTTTGTCGAGAACTTCTCCAAAGTTGCTAAACCTCTAACCGAACTCCTCAAGAAAGATAAGAAGTTCGAATGGACTCCACAATGTGAGCACAGCTTTCAGGAACTGAAAAGACGCCTGACCTCTGCTCCCGTACTGGTACCGCCAGACTTCTCCAAGGACTTTGTTATCTACTGCGACGCCTCGCGACAAGGACTAGGTTGCATTCTCATGCAAGATCGACACGTAATTGCTTACGCTTCACGGCAATTGCACCCACATGAGGAGAATTATCCTACTCATGATCTAGAACTTGCAGCCGTAGTCTATGCACTTAAGACCTGGCGACATTACCTCCTCGGTAATCGTTGCGAAATATTCACTGATCACCAAAGTCTGAAGTATATTTTCACCCAACCGGATTTGAATCTCAGGCAGAGACGTTGGGTTGAATTGATCACAGACTTCGACTTAGGAATAACCTATACCCCAGGGAAAGCCAACGTCATGGCTGATGCGCTAAGTCGTAAATCTTATTGTAACAACCTGATGTTACAACAAAGTCAACCGCTTCTCCATGATGAATTTCGGAAGCTTAACCTTCACATTGTACCTCAAGGTTTTCTTTCCACCTTGGTGGCAAAACCTACTCTTACGGATCAAATCATCGCTGCCCAAAAGCGAGATAAGGGAATATCTAAAATCAAAGAGAACATTGCTAGCGGAGGTGCTAGTTGTTTCTCCACAAATGATCATGGTGTTGTGTACTTTGAGAACCGTCTAGTGGTTCCCAAGAACCAGCATCTACGGCAGTTGATCCTTAAGGAGGCTCATGAATCTCCTCTCACCATTCATCCCGGTAGTACTAAAATGTATCAGGACCTACGCCAGAGGTTCTGGTGGACTAGGATGAAGAGAGAAATTGCTCAGTATATTGCAAATTGCGACGTCTGTCGTCGTGTAAAAGCAGAGCATCAACGGCCTGCTGGCACCCTTCAACCCTTAGCTATTCCTGAATGGAAATGGGATAAAATTGGTATGGATTTCATTACCGGTTTTCCCAGGACCAAGAGAGGGAATAATGCTATCTTCGTCGTGGTCGATCGTCTTTCCAAAGTAGCTCATTTCCTACCTGTTCGTGAGAGTATAACCGCTAGTCAGCTGGCAGACTTATACATCTCCCGAATAGTGTCTCTCCATGGTGTTCCTTTGGAAATCAATTCGGATCGAGGAAGTCTTTTCACCTCTCGATTTTGGGAAAGTTTCCAAAATGCTATGGGAACCCGTCTCTCCTTTAGCACCGCTTTCCACCCTCAGTCAAGTGGTCAAGTGGAACGCGTCAACCAAATTCTAGAAGACATGCTTCGAGCCTCTGTTATCTCGTTCGGAATGGACTGGGAGAAGTGCCTTCCATTTGCCGAATTCGCTTACAACAACAGCTATCAATCTAGCTTGGGTAAAGCCCCTTTTGAAGTTCTCTATGGACGACGATGTCGAACACCCCTTAACTGGTCAGAGACCGGGGAAAGACAATTCTTTGGCCCGGATATGATTCAGGAAGCAGAAGAACAAGTTCGTATCGTTCGTGAAAAGTTGAAAACAGCCCAATCCCGTCAAAAGAGTCAATATGACCGAAAACATAAGGCTATGACTTTCGAGGTTGACGAGAAGGCTTATCTTCGGGTCACCCCTCTGAAGGGAACCCATCGTTTCGGTATCAAAGGCAAATTGGCTCCTCGTTACATTGGACCTTTTCGCATTCTTGCCAAACGAGGAGAAGTTGCCTACCAGTTGGAACTACCTCCGCACCTCTCCAGAGTTCACGATGTCTTCCACGTCTCTCAACTCAGGCGTTGCTTCTCGGATCCTATCCGTGAAGTGGACCACGAAACGCTTGATCTCCAAGATAATCTTACATATCGAGAGTACCCCATTCGTATCCTCGATCAAGCCGAACGTACCACGCGACGTCATAATATCAAGTTTCTCAAGGTTCAATGGTCGCACCATTCTGAGGATGAAGCAACTTGGGAAAGGGAGGATCGTCTTCGACTCGAATATCCCGCCTTCTTCTCGGAGGAACCCAAATCTCGGGACGAGATTCTTTTGAGTGGGGGTGAGTTGTCACACCCTAGCTAGTCATGCATTAGAGTGTTGCATCATGTTTACTCTTTCATCAGAAACTTGAAATGGGGATGACAGAACCCCCAGTCCCCTCTGAAACCAACTAGGGTTTACTAAAATAATTTTCAATGAACCTGAAATGCCCTTCTAAAATGCCCATCATTTTTGCCTTGGTTCAGAACCTCTGCCAAAAGTGGTGCACATTTTCCTAGGCCATCCTAGGGTTTTTGAATTAAATCATAGATATTTGAATTTGGGCATTTAAAATAATATAAAATATTTAAATGCTCAAATATCTCCAAACTAAAATGTTTCATGTTGGAAATAATCCAACTATGGACCAGGAGTAGTTTGGTGATTTTTGGAGTTGCCTAGGTATTTTATTTAATTCAACAAAGTTGCAGATATATTAAATAAAAAAACAGAAAACAGAAAAGAAAGGGGAAGACTTCCCTGTGCGGCCCAGCCAGCTGGCCGGCCCAGCCAGCAACCGACCCAGCCCAGTACTGTAGCTCCCCGTCGTCTTCCTCCCCTCGCCCCGAAGCTGCTGCGTGCTCGCGCGCGCGCGGCCGCGCGGCCACCTCCTGCTTGCCGACGCCCTCCTGGCCGCTTGGACGACGCCCGCAGCCCGTCCCGATCCCCCCTGCTCTCTCTCACTCTCCCTGGCTCTCTCCTTCCTCTCTCTCGCTCTCTCTATCGCTCGGCCGAACACGACCGTCGCCGCCGTTCGCCATAGCCATCGTCCCCGGCCACCCCTCGCTCCCCCGATTAGCTCAGAAGCTCCGCCACAACTCCCTCTTCCTCCCCACCGCTCCACGGGTCCCCGGAAGCCCTGCATCGCCGCCACGTCGCCGTTCCCCTCTTCGGACTCCGACCACCGTCGCCGTCAAATTCGTCGTCTCCGGCGCGTCCCCGAGCCCGCTTCGACGCCCACTGCAACCGCGGTGAGCCCCCGGAGCGTTTCCCCCTTCTTCCCTGGTCTCTCCCGACCTCTAGGCCCTAGCTCCACCTTGACCGAGAGCTCCACGCCGCCGGCGATGTCGCCGCCGTGGCCACGGTCGCCGTAGCGCCCAACCGAGCTCACCATCGTGCTCCACACATCACCAGAAGCACGTAGAACGCACCAACGCCTCCCCAAACCCCCTGCAACACTAATCCCGACCGCACCCGAACTCCGGCCGCCGCAGCCGAGCTCGCCGCCGTCAACTCCGGCCACCCCGAGCCCAACCACCACCACCAATAGACGCGGCTCAGCCTCAGCAACACGTAGATGCCTTCCGCCGTCCATTTGGTCGCCGGAATGGCAAAAAGCACTCTCACTGCCGTCTCGGATCTCGCCGGCGTCATGTCGCCGGTGGGGTTTGACTTGACCGACCTGGGGTTTGACCCCCCAGGGTCACTGACGCGTGGGCCCTGTCGGCCAGGTGGTTAGGTTAGCGCTAACTACTGTTAGTTAACCCCCCTGACACTGACAGTAGGCCCCAGCGCCACTAATTAGTAATTAGGATTAATTTAAATCTGTTTAACCCCCCCTGTCACTGACGTGTGGCCCCCACACGTCAGGTTTGACTTCAACCAGCCACAGTTGACCACTGACGTCATGCTGACGTCATGCTGACGCAGTAATTGAATTTCTAGATTTAAATTAAATCAGGAAATTCCAGAATATTATTTAAACTTCAAAAATTCATAACTTTTATTCTGTAACTCCAAATTGGACAAATTATATATGAAAAATGATCAGAAAAATCCAATCTATCCATCTGTACTATTTTCATGCATGATCAAACAAGTTAACTTGATGTTTTAAGCAGAACAAGAAAAGGCACTTTAAAAGGCCATATTTGAATTTGAAATTTGAATCTTTGATTCAAATTTGCTCAAACCCTTCTGGTTTTAGTTGCATTAGCCCAACACACTCATATTGCCATGTTTCATGCATGCATCATATTGTTGCATATTGTTTGGTAATGTTGTGTATCGGTGTCCTTTGCGACAGGTTCTGTTCCCGAGGAGTACCCTGATTACCCTAGCGAAGAACCGTATCCGTGCAACGAACCATCAGGCAAGCAACCAACCATTTGATCATATCGATACAATCCCATGTTCTCGCTCCTGCTCTCTTTTACTGCATTAAGACAACGCGATTCAAACTGCTGTGTGCTACGGTAGTTGAACCCATTTCCTCTGCATGACCTGTCATTGCCACAGTAACTAGATGAAACCCACTAGCATGTGTAGGAGTTGATTGAGCCTATGTATGTGTTGTTCCTACCTTGCTATGCCTGCTATGCTTAGAGTCGTGTCAGGTCTGGTTCATCTGGGTGATGGGCTAGAGTGAAATGATTATGTCGGTAATGAGAGTGGTGTGGTGAACACGATTTGGTAAAGGTATCGATGAGAGGCCATGTAGGAGTACATGGTGGGTTGTTTCATTGAAGCCGACCTTAAGCACTGAGATCTGTATGTGTGATTTAAGAATCAGCTACTACCATACATTGGGCCCTGAAATATGACCCCGCTCGACTTCTTATTCACCCTAGCTCTCTGTCCAGGAGTTGCAAGTAGTTTCTGGTGTTTGTAGCCTACTGGAGGCCGTGGACAGCGCTGACCGTAGGGGTGGGCTGTGATGCGGTAGGTACGTGGCCGGGTGTACCGAATACCCGTTAGGTATCTCGGGAACCCTGTTCACATCGTTCGGGGCCGTATGGGAAACCTCGGCCGGACTCCCTGCGGATGGAACCTGAATAGGCGATAAACCTGGACTAGAGGCTTAAGTGTTTAGGTAGGTCGTGGTCTACACCCACGTCGGCTTTCGCTTGAAGTCTGCCGAGCACATGTCGTGTGCAGACGCTAAGTGGTGGAAACATGTATGACGAAGTACACCCCTGCAGGGTTAACATGATCTATTCGAATAGCCGCGTCCGCGGTAAAGGACTACTTGGTTGCCTATACAGTTCATAGACAAGTAAATGGATACTATTAAAAGCCTCAAGATAAGTGTGAGTGCCGAGGATGGCTCTTCCGTAGGAAGACGGAGGTGGATCCTCGGTAGTGTATTGAAGTGGTGAATAGTGGACTCGTGTGCGCAAAACTATTTCAAGTTGGAGTATCGTAGGATAGTCTAGCCAAGAGTCAAAGCTGGCTTGCTGCAATAACTCCACCAACCCTTCTTGATACTATGCATGTATGTAGGATCTGATGTAAGTCTTGCTGAGTACCTTTGTACTCATGTTGCTATAATCTACATTTTTACAGAAGACGCTGCAACCCCTTCTGATGGGTTCTATGTAGACGTTGACATCAACGAGTAGGCTAAAGACCCAGGTGGTGACCCTGAGCTTGTGATGGACCACGTAGTATAGTTAGGCTTCCAAGCCTCTTTTATTTTACTAGTTGTCTGTACCCAGACAAAGTACTTCCGCTGTTGGCTTGTATGACTGTATGACTTGTATGTTGGGTCGTGAGACCCGTACCTTTGTGTATGATATGTATGGCTCCCTGAGCCTTAAATAAAGTACTTGTGTCGTAGAGTCATGTTGTGATGCTTCGTTGTATTTGCACATATCGAGCATATTGTGTGTATGATTGAAATGCTTGGTATGTGTGGGATCTGACTATCTAGTTGTTTATCTTTAGTAGCCTCTCTTACCGGGAAATGTCTCCTAGTGTTACCGCTGAGCCATGGTAGCTTGCTACTGCTCTGGAACACTTAGGCTGGCCGGCATGTGTCCTTCTTCGTTCCTGTGTCTGTCCCTTCGGGGAAATGTCACGCATTGAGTACCGGAGTCCTGTTAGCCCGCTACAGCCCGGTTTACCGGAGTCCTGCTAGCCCAGTGCTACAGCCCGGACCCACTTGCTGATGACCGACACGTTCGAAGCTGGGTCATGGATGCCTGTCCCTGTAAGTCTGTGCCGCTTTGGGTTTACGACTAGTCATGTCAGCCCGGGCTCTTTATCATATGGATGCTAGCGACACTATCATATACGTGAGCCAAAAGGCGCAAACGGTCCCGGGAAAAGGTAAGACGACACCCGTGGGGATACCGTGCGTGAGGCCGCAAAGTGATATGAGGTGTTACCAGCTAGATCGATGTGACATCGAGTCGGGGTCCTGACAAGTGATGCCTGCACGACATCACAGTCGACCATGAGAGGAGGGAGCAGGTAGTCCCGCTGGCACTGTTTTAGGCGGCTCGAGCAGGAAGATCAGAGATTGAAGAAGCATGTCAGCCATTGGATGGACATCCAAAAGTCACTACTGCTAGAATCGTGTGTTGATTATAACTTGACAAAGCCTTTCATGAATAGGTTAGCCTCGAAATCGGTGGCGTGTACAGCCTATTTGCTATTATTTTTATAATTTGCATCCTATTCGCTAATTCATATGGAATTTATTGCAGCCCATTTTCCATTTTTAGAATTGTTGCCAATTTTCTTGTCAGTACTAAGGTTAAAAATTTGAACTAAAACATATGTGAAATTTTTAAAATTCGCATATTTTTGCTGGGGTGCAAAATATATTTAATCTCAAAATTAGGAGCCATATTAAAACTATTTTAAAAATAAAGTAATATTATGTTAAAATCCAATGAAACATAAAATCTCAGTGAAGAACAAAAACAAAAATAAACTAATTGCCCATTTGCTATTTATTTTTTGGAATTTGTAGCCCATTTCATATTACTTTTATGATTTACTACCCATATTTTGGCCGGCTGGAATGCATCCCTCATCGTCTTGAAAGATTTGCATCCCGGTAAGTTGGAGAAAACAAAAAGGCCTAGGTTTGGTATTGTTCAAAAAAATGGTGGGATGGTCTGAAAAAAATAGACATGACACAGAGACCGCACAACCCATTTTATACCTTGCTTGGTCTGAGCAAATCCTAAAAAAATGATCCATCTGAACGATGAAAAAAAACTACTGGAGCTGCTGGATCCCAGGTGTCATCCACTCCTTGTGCAATTCTATCGTTAATTGACTACGTTGACAATGATGTCGGTCCCAGATATCAGCATGGTGGTTTAGAGTAAAAAAATCGAGGGGTGCATCTGAGTAGTAAAGAGGCACTTGTGTTCGAGACTGGACCTAGTGGGTCCGTACTATCATACTCGCAACTACAGTCCTGTCCCAATTCATTATGTTGACAAGGCGGACGGAGGCTGATACGTCTCCAACGTATCTATAATTTTTGATTGTTCCATGCTATTATATTACCCCTTTTGGATGTTTATGGGCTCTATTTTACACATTTATATCATTCTTGGGACTAACCTACTAACCGAGGCCCAGCCCTTATTGCTGTTTTTTTTGCCTATTTCAGTATTTCGAAGAAAAGGAATATCAAACAGAGTCCAACCGGAATGAAACCTTCGGAAGCATGATTTTTGAAACGAACGTGATCCAGAGGACTTGGAGTGCATGTCAAGAAGCAGCCAAGGCGGCCACGAGAGGGGAGGGCGCGCCCACCCCTACAGGGCACGCCCCCTATCTTGTGGGCCCCTCAGGCGGCCACCGACGTACTTCTTCCTCCTATATAAGCCTACGTACCCTGAAAACATCCAGGGATCCAACGAAACACAATTCCACCGCCATAACCTTCTGTATCCGCGAGAAACCATCTTGGAGCCTTCGTCGGCGCTCCGCCGGAGGGGAAATCGACGACGGAGGGCTTCAACATCAACACCATAGCCCCTCCAATGAGTTGTGAGTAGTTTACCACAGACCTTCGGGTCCATGGTTATTAGCTAGATAGCTTCTTCTCTCTTTTTGGATCTCAATACAATGTTCTTCCCCTCTCTTGTGGAGATCTATTCGATGTAAACTCTTTTTGCGGTGTGTTTGTCGAGATCCGATGAATTGTGGGTTTATGATCAAGTTTATCTATGAGAAATATTTGAATCTCCTCTGAATTCTTTTATGTATGATTGAGTTATCTTTGCAAGTCTCTTCGAATTATCAGTTTAGTTTGGCCTACTTGATTGATCTTTCTTGCCATGGGAGAAGTGCTTAGCTTTGGGTTCAGTCTTGCGGTGTCCTTACCCAGTGACAGAAAGGGTTGCAAGGCACGTATTTTTTTGTTGCCATCGAGGATAAAAAGATGGGGTTTATATCATATTCCATGAGTTTATCCCTCTTCATCATGTCATCTTGCTTAATGCGTTACTCTGTTCTTTATGAACTTAATACTCTAGATGCAGGCAGGAGTCGGTCGATGTGTGGAGTAATAGTAGTAGATGCAGGAAGGAGTCGGTATACTTGTTGCGGACGTGATGCTTATATACATAATCATGCCTAGATAATCTCATAATTATTCACTTTTCTATCAATTGCTCGACAGTAATTTGTTCACCCATCGTAATACTTATGCTATCTTGAGAGAAGCCTCTAGTGAAACCTATGGCCCCGGGTCTATCTTTTATCCTATTTGCATTCAATCTACTTTTATTTGAATCTTTACTTTTTGCATCTATATTATAAAATACCAAAAATATATTTATCTTATCTTACTATCTCTATCAGATCTCACTTTCACAAGTGGCCATGAAGGGATTGACAACCCCTTTATTGCATTGGTTGCAAGTTCTTTGTTTGTTTTTGTAGGTGTGTGGGACTTTTGAGGAGCCTCCTACTGGATTGATACCTTGGTTCTCAAAAACTGAGGGAAATACTTACGCTACTATTGCTGCATCACCCTTTCCTCTTCAAGGAAAACCAACACAAGCTCAAGACGTAGCAAGAAGGATTTCTGGGGACGTTGCTGGGAAGGTCTTCGCTCAAGTCAAGACATACCAAGTACCCATCACAAACTCATCTCCCTCGCATTTACATTATTTGCCATTTGCCTCTCATTTTCCTCTCCTCCACTTCACCCTTGCCATTTCATTCGCCCTCCCTTTCCCAATCTCCCCCGCTCTTTTTCGCTTGCCTTTTTCTGTTTGCTTGTGTGTTGGATTACTTGTTGCCATGGCACAAGATAATACCAAATTCTGTGATTTCTCGAATACCAATAATAATGATTTACTTAGTACTTCGGTTGCTCCTCTTAATGATGTTGAGTCTTGTGAAATCAATACTGCTTTGATGAATCTTGTTATGAAAGATCAATTCGCCGGCCTTCCTAGTGAAGATGTCGCTACTCATCTACACAAATTTGTTGATTTGTGTGATATGCAAGAGAAGAAAGATATGGATAATGATATTGTTCAATTGAAGTTATTTCCGTTTTCACTTAGAGATCGTGCTAAAGTTTGGTTTTCGTCTTTGCCTAAAAATAGTATTGGTTCTTGGAACAAGTGCAAAGATGCTTTTATCTCTAAGTATTTTCCTCCCGCTAAGATTATCACTCTTAGGAATGATATTATGAATTTTAAACAACCTGATCATGAGCATGTTGCCCAATCTTGGGAAAGAATGAAATTGATGATTCTCAATTGCCCTACTCATGGTTTGAATTTATGAATGATTGTACAAAATTTTTATGCCAGTTTAAACTTTGCTTCTAGAAATCTCTTAGATTCGGCCGCGGGAGGTTCGTTTATGGAAATGAGGTTAGGAGATGCTACAAAACTTCTTGATAACATTATGGCTAATTATTCTCAATTGCGCACCGAAAGATCTTGTAGTAAAAAAGTGCATGCTATAGAAGAAATCAATGTTTTGAGTGGAAAGATGGCTGAACTTATGAAGTTATTTTCTACTAAAAATACTCCTATTGATCCCAATGATATGCCTTTGTCTACTTTGATTGAGAATAATAATGAATCTATGGATGTGAATTTTGTTTGTAGGAATAGTTTCAGTAACAATGCTTATAGAAGAAACTTTAATGCTAGACCGTTCCCTAGTAATTCCTCTAATAATTATGGAAATTCCCAGAATAATTCTTATGGTAATTTTAATAAGATGCCCTCTGATTTTTAGAATAGTGTGAAAGAATTTATGATTTCTCAAAAGAGTTTTAATACCTTGCTTGAAAAAAATTGCTCAAAGTTGATGATTTGGCTAGGAACGTTGATAGACTTTTGCTTGATGTTGATTCTCTTAAACTTAGATCTTCTCCTCCTAAGCATGATATCAATGAGTCTCTCAAAGCAATGATAATTTCCATTGATGAGTGCAAGGAAAGAACCGCTAGATTGTGTGCTAAGAAAGATTGCTTTGTAAAGGCATGTTCTTCTAGTTTCCATGAAAATAATGATGAAGATCTTAAAGTTATTGATGTGTCCCCTATTAGATCTTTGTTTTGCAATATGAATCTTGATAATTATGGGACTGAAGATGAGTCAACTTTACCTAGAAGGCGTCCCAAGAATTCGGAGTTTTTAGATCTTGATGCTAAGTTTGGTAAAAGTGGGATTGGAGAGGTCATGACTTTAAATAGTATTGAACCCACTATCTCGGATTTCAAGGAATTTGATTATGATAATTGTTCTTTAGAAAGTTGTATTTCCTTGTTGCAATCCGTTGTTAATTATCCTCATGCTTATAGTCAAAATAAAGCTTTTACCAAACATATTGTTGATGCCTTGATGCAATCTTATTATGAAAGACTTAATTTGGAAGTTTCTATACCTAGAAAACTTAATGATGAGTGGGAACCTACTATAAAGATTAGAATTAAAGATCATGAGTGTTTTGCTTTGTGTGATTTGGGTGCTAGTGTTTCCACGATTTCGAAAACTTTATGTGATATTCTAGGTTTCCATGATCTTGATGATTGCTCTTTAAATTTGCACCTTGCGGATTCCACCATTAAAAAGTCAATGGGAAGGATCAATGATGTTCTCATTGTTGCAAATAGAAATTTGGTGCCCGTAGATTTTATCGTTCTTGATATAGATTGCAATCTTTCTTGCCCTATTATTCTTGGTAGACCTTTCCTTAGAACAATTGGCGCAATTATTGATATGAAGGAAGGGAATATTATATTCCAATTTCCATTAAATAAAGGCATGGAGCACTTTACAAGAAATAAAGTCAAATTACCTTATGAATCTATCATGCGAGCTACTTATGAATTTAGTGCCAAAGATGGCACTACTTAGATCTATCTTCGCTTTTATGCCTAGCTAGGGGCGTTAAACGATAGCACTAGTTGGGAGGCAACCCAATTTTATTTGTGTTTTTTGTTTTTGTTCCTGTTTAGTAATAAATTTTGCATCTACCTTCTGTTCAGATGTGTTTTTATCTTTTAATTAGTGTTTGTGCCAACTAGGACCTATAGGATAACCTATGATGATAGTTGATTTGATTATGCTGAAAAACAGAAACTTTGCATGCACGAATTTAGTTTTGTTAAATCACAGAAATGTGCTTTTGCGTTGATACTTTTTTATGCTGATCAATAGAAAAATTGCAATAATCCTACACCTACGTAACAAACCTATGTGAAGTTACTTAACCCTCCTAATCTAATCCTCTTGCCCCCCTGATTTTCGCGGGGTGGGGACCCGATCAAATCTCTCTTCTAATTAAATCTCGACAAGTCAGTTTTTATGTAGGTTTACGTAGAAACTCTACATAGATGTAGCAAAGCCCGACAAATTGTCCAGGACTACCTATTTTGGTAGGAGTTTTAGAGTTCCAGAAGTTTGCGTTAGTTACAGATTGCTACGGACTGTTCTATTTTTGACAGATTCTGTTTTTCGTGTGTTGTTTGCTTATTTTGATGCATCTATGGCTAGTAAAATAGTTTATAAACCATAGAGAAGTTGGAATACAGTAGGTTTAACACAAAAATAACTAAAGAAGAGTTCATTACAGTACCTTATGTGGTGGTTTTGTTTTCTTTCACTAACGGAGCTTATAAGATTTCCTGTTGAGTTTTGTGTTGTGTAGTTTTCAAGTTTTGGGTAAAGCTTTTATGGACTATGGAATAAGGAGTGGCAAAAGCCTAAGCTTGGGGATGCCCATGGAACCCCAAGATATTCAATAATAGCCAAAAGCCTAAGCTTGGGGATTACTCGGGAAGGCATACCCTCTTTCGTCTTTGTTCATTGGTAACTTTACTTGGAGCTATATTTTTATTTGCCACATGATATGTGTTTTGCTTGGAGCGTCGTGTATTATATTAGTCTTTGCTTTTTAGTTTACCACAATCATGCTTGCTATACACACCTTTTGGGAGAAGCCCACTTGATTAGAATTTGTCATATTGCCATTGCATGATCATGTAGTTGACATTGTATTTGTGGCAAAGCCATCATGCATAATTTTTCATACATGTCACTCTTGATTCATTGCACCATCCCGGTACACCGCCGGAGGCATTCATATAGAGTCATATCTTGTTCTAGTTTCGACTTGTAATTCATATGTTGTAATCAATGAAAGTGTGATGATCATCATTATTAGAGCATTGCCCAAAAAAAGGCCAAAAGAAAAAAAAAGAAAAAAAGGAAAAGAAAAAAAGGAGAAAAGAAAAAAAAGAAAAAGAAAGAAAAAGAAAATAAATAAAAGGGGCAATGTTACTATCTCTTTTTCCACACGTGTGCTTCAAACTAGCACCTTGTTCTTCATGTAGTGAGTCTCATATATTGTGCTTCAAAGTAGCACCATGTTTTTCATATAGTGAGTCTCATAGGTTGTCTTTTTTTCATACTAGTGGGAATTTTTCATTATAGAACTTGGCTTGTATATTCCTACAATGGGATTCCTCAAATGCCCTAGGTTTTCGTGAGCAAGCAAGTTGGATGCACACCCACTAGTTTTCTTTTGTTGAGCATTCATTTATAGCTCTAGTGCATCTGTTGCATGGCAATCCCTACTCCTCATGTTGACATCAATTGATGGGCATCTCCATAGCCCGTTGACTATCCTCGTCAATGTGAGACTTTCTCATTTTTTGTCTTCTCCACACAATCCCCATCATCATATTCTATTCCACCCATAGGGCTATATCCATGGCTCACGCTCATGTATTGCGTGAAGGTTGAAAAAGTTTGAGATTATTTAAGTACGAAACAATTGCTTGGCTTGTCATCGGGGGTATAGAAGTTGGGAACATATTTGTGTGACGAAAATGAAGCATAGCCTAACTATATGATTTGGTAGGGATGAACTTTCTTTTGCCATGTTATTTTGAGAAGACATGATTACTTTGATTACTATGCTTGAACTGTTACTATTTCTTTTATCAATATGAACTTTTATTTCCAATCATTTGGATCTGAACATTCATGCCACAATAAAGAAAATTACAATGAGAATTATGCTAGGTAGCATTCCACATCAAAAATTCTATTTTTATCATTTACCTACTCGAGGACGAGCAGGAATTAAGCTTGGGGATGCTTGATACGTCTCCAACGTATCTATAATTTTTGATTGTTCCATGCTATTATATTACCCCTTTTGGATGTTTATGGACTTGATTTTACACATTTATATCATTTTTGGGACTAACCTACTAACCGGAGGCCCAGCCCATATTGTTGTTTTTTTGCATATTTCAGTATTTCGAAGAAAAGGAATATCAAACAGAGTCCAAACGGAATGAAACCTTCGGGAGCGTGATTTTTGGAACGAACGTGATCAAGAAGCAGCCGACGCGGCCACGAGAGGGGAGGGCGCGCCCACCCCTACAGGGCGCGCCCCCTGTCTCGTGGGCCCCTCGGGCGGCCACCGACGTACTTCTTCCTCCTATATAAGCCTACGTACCCCGAAAACATCCAGGGAGCCAACAAAACACAATTTCCACCGCCGTAACCTTATGTATCCACGAGATCACATCTTGGAGCCTTCGTCGGTGCTCCGCCGGAGGGGGAATCGACCATGGAGGGCTTCTACATCAACACCATAGCCCCTCCGATGAGTTGTGAGTAGTTTACCACAAACCTTCGGGTCCATAGTTATTAGCTAGATGGCTTCTTCTCTCTTTTTGGATCTCAATAAAATGTTCTCCCCCTCTCTTGTGGAGATCTATTCGATGTAAACTCTTTTTGCGGTGTGTTTGTCGAGATCCGATGAATTGTGGGTTTATGATCAAGTTTATCTATGAGAAATATTTGAATCTCCTCTAAATTCCTTTGTGTATGATTGAGTTATCTTTGCAAGTCTCTTCGAATTATCAGTTTGGTTTGGCCAACCAGATTGATCTTTCTTGCCATGGGAGAAGTGCTTAGCTTTTGGTTCAATCTTGCGGTGTCCTTACCCAGTGACAAAAAGGGTTGCAATGCACGTATTGTATTTTTGCCATCGAGGATAAAAAGATGGGGGTTTATATCATATTGCATGAGTTTATCCCTCTACATCATGTCATCTTGCTTAATACGTTACTCTGTTCTTTATGAACTTAATACTCTAGATGCAGGCAGGAGTCGGTCGATGTGTGGAGTAATAGTAGTAGATGCAGGCAAGAGTCGGTCTACTTGTTGCGGACGTGATGCTTATATACATGATCATGCTGAGATAATCTCATAATTATTCTCTTTTCTATCAATTGCTCGACAGTAATTTGTTCACCCACCGTAATACTTATGCTATCTTGAGAGAAGCCTCTAGTGAAACCTATGGCCCCCAGGTCTATCTTTTATCATATTTTCTTTCAATTTAATTTTATTTGCATCTTTACTTTTTGCACCTATATTATAAAATACCAAAAATATATTTATCTTATCATACTATCTCTATCTGCTCTGACTTCCACAAGTGGCCGTAAAGGGATTGACAACCCCTTTATTGCGTTGGTTGCGAGTTCTTTGTTTGTTTGTGTAGGTGCATGGGACTTTTGAGGAGCCTCCTACTGGATTGATACCTTGGTTCTCAAAAACTGAGGGAAGTACTTACGCTACTATTGCTACGTCACCCTTTCCTCTTCAAGGAAAACCAACGCAAGCTCAAGACGTAACAACGGCTCCGCTGTGAGTGCACCAAGGCGGAGGACGACAACGAGGCCATAGACAGGAATGAATGGGAGCCGGGGAAGATGCAGCAGTGTGGCCGTAGGTGGAGGGGAGTACGAGAGTTCACCGGTTCTGGTGCGGGGTGGGCTGCCGTCGCCGGAGGAGAATAGGATGTGGGAGGAGCAGAGTGATGGACTGGCCAGCATTTCAGGGTACGATAGGGCGGTGATGCATGCATGACACCGCAACCAGCCATGGAGGAAGGAACAGGTGCTCCCACTGGCGTAGGATTGGTTTTGGTGCCTCCATCAGATAGACCCAAAAACTCATTATGCTGGATTATAAGAATTAATTTTATATGGCTACAGCTTATTGTAAAATGAAGCGGAGCACCTTTTTCTTGTGGAGGTGTGAATCCTAGCACATTCAAAAGCCCAGAGATAAAGTGGTATCGCCAATGTGTTGGGCTGGGTTAGGCATTCTTATCAAAAAATAATAATGGGCTAAACTATTTATCATAGGAAAAATCTCGGTTTCTCAAAAAACTTGTGGTACTTAGGATTCGAACAAGATACCCGGGCAACACAATCCCTAAAACAAACAAATGCTACAGAAAAATGTGATATTTATTACAACTAGCCGCTAAAATTTGTTAGATGTTGACTACGATTTGTATTGGCTTCAACCCGATGGGGACCCATAATAGTCCGCTGGTTTTAGGAAGAAAATGGTGGGAGAAAAAAGACTGGTCGCTATCTTTGCCTAAGAATAATATCGACTGAATGTAACGATACTCTCATAGGAAATAATATCCTCCTATTAAAATTTTACTTTTCAAATCATAAATTTAAAGAACCTATGCATGGGCATTTACCTTTATTTATTTATTTATATTTAGGGGACCACGAGCATGTACCTGGGATGAATTCATGTGAGAGCCTCCGTTAGTTAATTTTGGACTCCTCTATTGGTCTTTAATCACTGGGCTGCATGTGATCGACAAGTGGAAAATGTGTTTTGTCCCAAAAAATAGTATGCGCTACGTACGGGGCACTAAAGGATCGGACCGTGCAACTACTTCCAAAACATTGTGTTTATTGTTCTAACAACACATTCATTCAACCAACAGCCTAAATATAATACAGATTGTACATAAAAAGAGTAGTAGCAACCAAGGCTGGGGGTGCAACAGAAGCAGTAAGTAGTCCAGAAGAGTAAAGACACAGCTCTCTCTTCCAAACCAAACATCAGCCAATATTACAAAAGGGCTACCAAAAAAGAACAAGTCTATGCATCAAAATAAATAAAAATCCTACTGTACCAAGTGTACACATCTAATAACTGGCTCAGTTAGACATTACCATTTATTAAGTTGTGGAGATTGGTTGACGGCTTGAACCTGATGTGTGCCTGACGGGGGAAACTCTACCCAGTAGGTCGACGTCTCATACTTGCGACCCTCTCTCCTACTTTGGGCTACAGAGCATGGTGGCACATATCAGGGCATGGGGCATGGAGAGACGCATGGTATGCTGTGTACGCATAGATTTGCCTGATGAATGAAATCGTGCTGCCATCATGATCCTTGTCGCCCGTTATCTCCTGGTTAATCAGATAATTCAGTCGAAGAAACAGAGAGCGTGTATCGAGGCTACTTACCGGCCTCCAATCAAAAATTCCTGTAAGCCCAGAGAAGCTAGGATCCTGCTCAAAGACCATGCAGTGACTATGACTATGCTTGCATCCCATGAAACAACACGTCCACCACCTGCAACTGCAATGCCACTTTTCTTTGAATAGTTCTGGGATTAGGAAGGCTGGGGACACCAGGCGGCCTACAACATCATATCAAGTTGGAGTCAAATAAAAAAGGGCTTGTACTGTAGTCAATCTTAAGAACAACATGTTATGAGCATTGATACATCTCCAACCTATCTATACTTCATGAAGTATTCATGCCATGTTTACAACAATTTTATACTGTTTTTGGTTTCATTTGATTAGAACTAACCTGGACTGGCACTGTTTTTAGCAGAACTACTGTGGTGTCGTTTTTTGTGCAGAAATAAAAGTTCTCGGAATGGGATGAAAATTTACCGTGAGTTTTTATGGACCAAAAGAGACCCTCGATGTACCGGAGTTGGACCAGGAAGTGGACGAGGAGGATACAGGCTCGCTAGGCACGCCCTACCCCCCAAGGCGCTAGCTCCGAGCTTGTGGGCCTCTCGGGCACCCCCTTGGCGTGAGACCGACGGCAAAAATTCCTATAAATATCCAAACCCCCAAAAAACACCCTTGATGAGAAGTTTCACCATCGCAAGCCTCTATAACCATGAAACACCAATTGAGACCCTGTTTCGGCACCCTCTGGAGGGGGAACTTATCACCGGAGGCCATCTCCATCATCCCGGCGGCCACCATAATGAGGAGGGAGTAGTTCACCCTCGGGGCTGAGGGTATGTACTAGTAGCTATGTGTTTGATCTCTCTCTCTCTCTCTCTCTCGTGTTTTTGATTTGGCACGATTTTGATGTACCGCGAGCATTGTTTATCTATTTGGATCTTATGGTGTTCCTCCCTCTCTACCTTATTGTGAGGAATTGAGTCTTGCTCTTTGAAGTTTCATTATGTTGGATTGAATATTGGATTTGAGAACACTTGATGTATTTCTTCCATATGGATACCTGTTGTGACAATGGGACATTATATATTCTTGCGAATAATGGGATATTATGTTGATTCACATGATGTATGTTTTGTCACTCAACTCGTGGATTCCCGACGTGACATTGGAGTAATCTATGCATAGGTGTTGATGCACGTTTTCGTCCTATGTTCTATGATAGAAACTCTGGAGTGGTTCTTTGTTGCACATTGAGGGATTGTTATATGATCCAATTATGTTTTCATTGTTGAGAGATCTTGCACTAGTGAAAGTATGAACCCCGGGCCTTGTTTTCAAGCATTGCAACACCGTTTTTGCTCACTTTTGTTACTAGTTACCTTGCTGTTTATATTTTTTCATATTACAAAAACCTATATCTAGTATCCATATAACACTTGTATCACCATCTCTTCTCCGAACTAGTGCACCCATAAAATTTACCATTGTATTGGGTGTGTTGGGGACACAAGAGACTCTTTGATATTTGGTTGCAATGTTGTTTGAGAGAGACCATCTTCATCCTACACCTCCCACAGATTGATAAACCTTAGGACATCTACTTGAGGTAAATTTGCTCATGTCCTATAAACCTCTGCGCTTGGAGGCCCAACACGGGTCTACAAGAAGAAAGGTTGTGTAGTAGACATCAAGCTATTTTCTAGCGCTGTTGCTAGGGAGGTGAGTGCTTGAAGGTATATCTTTAGATCTTGTAATTGAATCTTTTAGTTTCTTGTTTTATCAATGGTTTTGTTTATAAAAGAAAACTAAAAATAATTGAATTAAGGTTGCCTCAAATTATTCATCTTTATAATGTCTTTGTTGGAAATTGTGCCAGAGTTTTAGGAGAAGAAGTCAATAAAATGTTTGGCACTAAATCTTTGAATGATGAGCATCATTGCAGTGTTGTTGGTATGAATTCTTGAATATCCATGATGCTAATGATATGCAAAGACATAATCTTGGGGTTGCTATGTTTGATGAAGATGATATTTTTAGTCCCCCGAGTTTTGATGAGAAAATTTGATATGGTGATTGCATGCCTCCTATTTATGATGACCACAATGATGGAAGTGGATTTGGATAGTTTATGACTTTATTTAATGATGAACCCACTATCTTGCAAGAGGTTTCAATTGATTATGACAACATAGTTCATATCTATGAAGATTATTGTGATGACATATATGCTATAAAGAATAATGATAACCATGAAACTTGGCATCATAATTTTATGCTCAAATTGTTTATGTAAATCAATTATCTCACGATAGTTATTTTGTCGAGTTTGCCCCCACTATTACTGATGAGAAGATATTTTCTTATGTGGAGAGTAATAAAAATTGTGTGCTTATGCATCATGAAAAGAATGCTTTATGTGATTGATATATTGTTGAATTCATTAATGATGCTACTGAAAATTATTATGAGAGGGGAATATATACTTCTACATATCTCAATAATATCAAGTTTCCTCTCTATGTGTTGAAGGTTTTCGAGTTATGCTTGTTTTGCCTTCCTATGCTAGTTGACTCTTGCTCCTATAAGTTGTTTTCTCACAATATCCCTATGCATAGGAAATGGGTTACACTTAAATGTGCTAGTCATTTGCTACATATCTCAATAATATCAAGTTTCCTCTCTTTTATATGAGCATCATTGAAATCATCATGCCGAGATAAAAAGGCATTAAAGAAAAAACGCTTGTTGAGAGACAACCCAATATTTATACCTATAGTTTTTGTGTGTTCACATGATTAGGCTATTGTAAAAATCATTTTTTATAGCTTTTGTTTAAATAAAGAGCCAAGTAAAGCCTCTGGGGTAGCGTGGATGATAGTTGACTTGATTCTGTGCAAAAACAGAAACTTTTGCTTCTAGTAACAGAATTGTTTAATTCACTTGAACTTCATAAAATTCTGAATTTTTTACACATTATTTATATATCACTTTTATCCATTTTCCTAATTGTTCAGAATTTTTTGATTTCTAGAAGTATGCTTATTATTAAGATCATTGCAGGCTGTTCTGTTTTTGAAAAATTCTGTTTTCAATGCATAGTTTGCTTGTTTTCAAGTTTCTATGGCTTATATTAGTCAACATAAATTATATGGTACAGTAGGCGTTGTGTGAGAACAACTATGAATCTTTTCTTTGACAGTACCAATGTGAATGATTTGCTTTTTACCAAACTAACCTATCTCACAAAGTTCCATTAAGTTTTGTGTGAATGAAGTTTTCAAGTTTTGTATGAGATATCTATATGATGAGAATGAGGATGGCAAGACCCTAGGCTTGGGCATGCCAAGGCACGCCAAGGTAATATTCAAGGAAGATCCAAGCAACTAAGCTTGGGGATGCCCCGGAAGGCATCCCCTCTTTCGTCTTCAACACTATCGGTAACCTCACTTGGAGCTATATTTTTATTCGTCACAAGATATGTGTTTTGCTTGGAGCGTTATTTTATTTTATTAGGATTTGCTTGCTTTTATTTAGAGTAATGTTTTTTATATTTTATTTCAATAAAAATGTCAAGTATAGCCTTTACCATGCTTATTTTGCAAGTTTATAGGTTGTTATTTTGAAAAAAGAAAGTTTTCTGTTATGTCTTGAATATTTATGAATAGTCAGAACACGATAAAAATTGAAATTTTTACACGATGAGATATGATAATTTTTCTATAGTTTGGTATTTTTTTCATAATTTATTGAGTTAGAGAAGTATGAATCTTCTTTCATTCTTTGCAGACTGTCCCGTTTAGACAGATTGTTGTTATGTTTGCATTGTTTACATATGTATGCTTGTTTAATCTATTTGATGATAGGAGTATTAATTAGGCATAGGAATTTCGCATGCAATGTTAAATAATAATTTTAGTGATTTTCTACAGTAGAGAATGATAAGGTTATTGCATTGATTTGTACTAAGTTAGTTCTTGTTGAGTTTTGTGTGGATGAAGTTTCTGAGATTTAGAGAAACTGTGATATGAGAGGAACTAAGGAGACACAAAATCTCAACCCTGGGGATGCCCAAGGAATCCCAAGATAATATTTCAAGAAGTTCAAGCATCTAAGCTTGGGGATGCCCCGGTTGGCATCCCACATTTCGTCTTCAACAATGATCGGTCAGTTTTGGTTGAGCCTAAGTTTTTTCTTCTTCACAGGATATGTGCTAACCTTGTAATGTCATTTTATTTTGTTTTTCTTGCTATTTTAATAAAATACTTAAGATCTATTTTTTTATGAGAGAGAGTGTTAACATAGCTACTTAATTATTTTACTACTCATTGATCTTCACTTAATTTTTTTGGAGTAGTTTGTCATTTACTCTCAGGCTTCACTTATATCCTATGAGTATATGGTTGAATGAATTGAATATTAAATTTGAAATTGTATATGTTTCATAGGCTTATCCCATGCGGAGTAATGACTTCACATATAAGAATTATAGGTGGTAAAATTTATTGAAAGTTAGCAAACACAACATTAGTCGCTTGAACAATTCATGAAAGAATATCGAAGGAAGAGAGATTTCACATATAAATATACTATCTTGGACATCTTCTTTGACTGTGAGCCCCATTATTATTTTCGAACTTGAGCAAATTAGTTGAAGTTGGACAAGAAAGACAACATAATGAGTTATGTTTGAGTATATTTGTATAGAATTAATATTGTTATGGATCCTCCAACATGTGGTGCTTGCTTAGGATCTTTTGCTAGCCTTCACATGTACTACGTGGGAATGCATCCACTTCCTTACACCCAAAATTATTCCATATGAGTCCACCATATCTACCTATATACGATATTACTATGCCATTCCAAGTAAATTTGCATGTGCCAAACTCTAAATCTTCAAATAATAATCTGTTTTGTATTCCCAAATCGCTCATGAAGCGATAGGGGGTGGTTAGTATCTTCCATGTTAGGTTGGTTATTCTCATGATGAGTGTTTATTCGCTTGACATTCATGAGAAAGTGGCTTGTAATCGGGATGCCGAGCCCTATGATCAAAATCAAGATCAAAATAAAATAATGAAACAGAACTCCCCTGGATCGTTGTTGGTATGGAGGGCACCCAAGGATTCGGCTCACCATGGCTTGTGTTTGTTGGTTGAGGGCAGTAAAAAAAATTTGCCTTTCTGTTTGGTAACCGACTATTGTGTGTCTAGCATGGAAGATGTTGGGAACTCTCGGTCGTTACGTTGACAATAAAAGCATACCTCTCAAAATTATATTCATGTATGTTTTGAAAGCTTCGAGCTCTGGCACCTATACAAATCTCTGCTTCCCTTTGCGAACGATCTATATATTACTTTTATGAAAGAGTCGGTAGTATTCCTCCTCATTTCAACCCCAATTATTCTCTAGTTGGCAAGCATCATGTGGTGGGGAAAGATCCAAGCATATATGGCCATTCAAATATAATTGATCATGAATTATTATTGTTGACAATTATCCATATGATAAACAAGTTGGGAGCGAAACATTAAGCCAGTATAGTTCTCTGTGTTCAATGGATCATGTTTGTTCTAAAAATATGCTTTGAGTGTCAGCAATCATCGAAAACTATATGATAGTTGAGTATGTGGAATTTGTTAAATCAAAGCTCTTACATAGACCCTTCCTGAAAATAAGATGAACTGAAATTGTTTGATGACTGAGAACATAGTTTGTTAGTTTTCAAGAAAGTTTATGGTCTATGCTTTAAAATGTGAATAGCTTGTTACTTGATCATGAGAAGTTTTATGAGATGAGCTACTATTTATGATATATAATGATGCTAATAAAAGTGTTTGGAACTATCATTGATCAAATTTATGCACTATGCTAGCATTCACACTTCATAAACTATTTCTTTTATGATTTACCTACTCGAGGACTAGCTGGAATGTTATGCCACTACAAAAAAAAGACACATCCGTGACATTTTGGGCCTAACAAAAAAAAATTGTCATACTTCTGACACTTCTATGACGATAATTGTGACAAAACCAGGTATCATCATCGATGCGGTGGGCTCCTACTTCTATGACAAAAAATCATGACAGAAAATGGGCTTTTTGTCCTGGGCGGGCCGGAGACGCAGCTGCATGACATTCTTTGGGCCGTCCATGACAGAAAAAACCATGGTAGAAGCGAGGGCGAGGAAAATTTCGGGGTGTTCCCGATTACGGTGGGTGGTCGGGGCCGAGCGATGCACGGAGGTTTGCGTGTTTCTCTTGTACACGTATGCGCGTATGTGCGAGGCGTTCGGCTCTAACTAAACCCGAGCGAGGCGTTGGGCTCTAACTGAAACCGAGCGATTGCACTTTAGGCTACGCGTTACTAAACTTGAGCGATCGATCGATGGTTGTTAACTGAAGCCGATCGATGCTGCCTTTGGATGAACAATGAGCGTTGCGGGGGGGGGGGACGAATAGTGAGGGGTGGTGGTGGATGAATAGGACCCCGTGGTGTTGCATCTGGATGAACAGGACCCCGATCGATTGAGCTGGTTGGGGCTGGATGAACAGGACCCGTGGAGGGCTGGATGAACACTAGACAATGGAGGGATGTATGAATAGTAGCCCATGGAGGGGTGGTTGCATAGGAGCCCGTGGAGAGGGGTGGTTGAACAGTAGCCGGTGGAGTAGCGCATGGTGGAGACTGGATGAATAGGAGCCCGTGGATGAACAGTCGCAGGTGGAGGCTGGAGGAGGTCGACGGTGGATGAACAGTTGCCCGTGGATGCTGGAGGTGGTCGACGGTGGAGATGAACAGTATCCCATGGAGTCCTGTTTTGCAGTACGCCACACCCTCCCGATGAACAGGACCCCCGTTTCGACCGTAGCGCTCCAACACAAGTCCGTTTCCTCTGTTTTGCGGTACTCCACACCCTCCTGATCAACAAGACCCCATTCCGATCATAGGAGGTCCAACACAAGTCCATTTTCTCCGTTTTGCGCTATGCCATACCCCTCCTGATGAACAGGATCCCGTTTCGAACGTGGCCAGTCGAACACAAGGCCATTTCCTCCGTTCTGTGGTATGTCAGGCCTCGTTTCCATCGCATGTTCCATCCAAGCCAGTTGGCTCTGACGCGTTCTGTTGCCTCCCGTTGAACATGACGCATTCCGTTGCCTCCCGATGAACACGCCACATTCTGTTGCCTCCCCATGAACACGACGACAACGCAGTTTCTCCGTTCTGACCCAGCCATGTACATGAGCCCTGGCCATACGTATGCGCAAGTAGGCGTTAGAGACCCCGCCCGTATGTACGTACATGGTCGTATTTTCTTTCTTGCACACTGGCCGCTGTACGTATGTGTACATGCTACGTGCGCGTCTGTACTACGACACGTGTGTGCCTCTACATTGACTAGTATGTACGTACACGTTCGTGACCAGAATGAAAACACTATGTACGCTTTGACCAGGTGGGTCCTGACTGTCAGGCACTTCCTTGCGTGCGAAGATGTAGCTGTTGGGTCCTAGTAGTCAGGGGGACGAATCATTTTTTTTGCCCGGACGCACTTCCTTGCGTATGAAGATGTAGCTGGTGGGTCCCAGCAGTTAGGGGCGAAACGTTTTTTTCGCAAAATACGGTGGCCCGTCCAGTGGGTCCCTGCTGTCAGGTGGAGGGATAATTATTTTGCGCATAATAAGGAGGCACTTCCTTGCGGCCGCCGTGGACCCAGTTGTCAGCCTCTCCACATACAGTACTCTTCCGATGGAAGTCGTTCCGTGACCATGTTGTCCATGCCGCGCATAGAGCACCAGGGCGGTGGACGACGGCGAGGCCTAGGAAGGGGACGACGCGGAGCTTGGGAAGACGTCCAGTGGAAGCCCGCGTGGAGAGGAGTACAAGGGTTCACTGGTTCAGCTGCGATGTGAGGCTGCCATCACCGCACGGCCTGGCCAGCGGTGGGAATAGTAGGGGGCGGTGAGGCCTCCGCGGCAGCACCGCCGGCCATGGGAGGCAGGAGCATGCGGCACGACCGGTGCTGCTTTGGGCAGCGCGAGCAAGAAGATCAGAGGTTGAAGAAGCACTACGACCGTTGGATGGACATCGTGTGGTCACTGGATCTAGGATCGTTCATATTGACTAAGTTGATAAAGCCCTCCATCCCCGCAGCTTAGTAGGCCCACTAATCAGCCTCCAACCAAGGTGGGTCCCAGCTAGCAGGGGGAGTATTCATTTTTGTGCATAATAAGGAGGCACTTCTGGTGGGTCCGAGCTGATAGCGGGGGGAAATTTTTTTTGCGAAATACGGTGACCCGTCTGGTTGGTCCCAGCAGTCAGGGGGAAACATTTTTTCTGTGAAATACGGTGGCCCGTTTGGTGGGTCCCTGCTGTCAGGTGGAGGAATAATTATTTTCCGCATAATAAGGAGGCACTTCCTTGCGGCTGTTGTGGATCTAGCTGTCAGCCTCTCCACGTATATTACTCTTCCGATGGAAGTCAGTCATTGACCACATTGAACACGCCGCGCCGAGAGCACCACGACGGTGGACTATGGCGAGGCCTAGGAAGGGGACGACGCGGAGCCGGGGAAGACGCGGCAGTGGATGCCCACGCGGAGAGGAGTACGAGGATTCACTGGTTCAACTGCGGTGTGAGGCTGCCGTTGCCGCAGAATAACAGGGGGTGTGGGTGAGTGGAGGGATGGCCTAGCCAGCGTGGGAGTAGTATGGGGGAGGTGAGGCCTCTGCGGCAGCACAGCCGGCCACGAGAGGCGGGAGCAGGCGGCACGACTGGCGGTGCTTTGGGCGGCTGGAGCAAGAAGACCAGAGGTTCAAGAAGCATTATGGCCGTTGGATGGACATCGTACGGTCACTGGAGTATTGACTAAGTTGACAAAGCCCTCCGTCCCCGTTATCTTAGTAGGCCCACAAGTCAGCCACCCACTATGGTGGGTCCCATCTAGCAGGGGGGTATTCATTTTTTTGTGCGTAATAAGGAGGCACTTCCTTGCGTGCAAAGATATAACTGGTGGGTTCGACCGGTCAGCGGGGGAACGTTTTTTTTCACGAAATATAGAGGCCCTTCTAGTGGGTCCTAGCTGTTAGGTGGAGGAATCATTATTTTGCGCATAATAAGGAGGCATTTCCTTGCATGCGGTCGTGGACCCAGCTGTCAACCTCTCCACATACAGTCCACTTCCGATGGATGTCATTCATTGACCACGTTGACCAGGCCGCGCCAAGAGCACCAGGGCGGTGGACGATGGTGAGGCCTAGGAACGGAACGGCATGGAGCCAGGGAAGACTCAGCTGTTGTTTCCCACGCAGAGGTGTACGAGGGTTTACTGGTTTGTCTGCCATCCACAGAGAATAACAGCAGGTGTGGGTGAGTAGAGGGATGGCTAGGCCAGCGATGGGACTATGGTGGGGCGGTGAGGCCTGCGCGGCAGCATAGCCGACCGTGGGAGGAGGGAGCAGGCAGTCCCGCCAGCGCTTGTTTGAGCGGCTGGAGCAGGAAGAGCAGAGATTGAGGAAGCATGACAGGCGTTGCGTGTGTGTCAACCTTTATTTTAGGAAAGCATATGCGTCAACCTGTAGTAGGCGCACAAGTCAGCCTCAAATCTGTGGAAAACAGCATACAACCCATCTTCCATTATTTCTAATAATGTACAACCCATTTTCTAATTCTTAAGAATTTTTTTGGATCCCATCTTTTTTTGTTAGCATTACACCCCATATTGTGGCCACGGTTAAAAAGTATACGAAATTTTGCATATTTCGGTGCGTTCAACTGTTTTTAATCCAGAAATATCGATTCACATTCAAACTATTTTGATAGATAATTTATATCCATATAAAATCCAAATAATTGTCCATGCATAAAAATTAATGGAATTTAAAATCTTGTAATGAAAAAAAATTGAAACTAATTCCCAGTTTGATTTGTTTTAAAAATGTACATCCCATTTCTGGGCAAACCGAATCAAACTCTCCTCGTCTTGAAAGATTTGCAGCCTAGCAGGGCTGATAAAGCAAGTAGGCCTCGTTTGGGTATTTCTTTAAAAAAATAAAACTGGGCTAGCCATTTTTAGCAAGAATAAAACACAACGGGGCTCATGATGCGGTAAACATAAATAAAACCCTGGCTAGAAGGCCACAACCCGTGCACAGCCCCGTTGTTACCCTGATCCATCGCTAAAACTAGTATAAATAACAACTGGTTGTTCCTAAAAAAAACTACGCGAACTTCTGGGTCCCTGGTGTCAGCCGCTCGTAGTGTAATTCTCCAGTTTATTGACTATGAGGACAATGGCATGAGCCCAAGATGTCCAACCATTAGGAGGAACCATATTTTTGGGCTTGTAATATAGAGGGAGGGACTGGCCAACGTTGGAGGTTTGACTGGTTCGGGTGCGGGTGCGTGTTGGGGCTGACATCATCGGAGAATAACAGGACGTGTGGGGGAATAGAGGGAGGGACTGGCCAATGTTGGAGGGTATGTGCGGTAGGGTGGCGGAGGCGCAGCCAGCCATGGGAGGCGGGAGCAGGCGGAGCCGACGGGGTGGTTTGGTTTAGGCGGCTGGAGGAAGAAGAAGACAATAGATAGAAGATACACGACAGATGTTGGATGTCAATCCAATGGCTGGTAGGCAGAATCGTTTGTTGACTGGCTAGTAAGTCGACACCACCTTGGATCGGCTATTTCCTCGCGGGTCCCAAATGTCAGAATCCAAATCTGTCACGTTCATGCAGCCTTTCCTATGAAAATTGACAGCCCATTTGGTGCTAGTTCGAAATAAGTTTGTGGGTTCTGGTGGGGGATAATCACTTGGCTTCTGTAATGCATAGTGAGCTCAATCAGCCAACGAGAGTGATGTTATTTCCCTTGGTTGGGATTTGTTACAATATTTCACTCTAAATTAAACGAATGGCAAGCCATTTTCCTTGTTTCAAAGAAAATATGACAGTCACAGCCGAGTTGAAAAGGCCAAAAACATCTAACTCCAGCTTACAAACTGTACAAAAGCACGAGGGTTAATTGTTCATCAGGTTTACAGAAAAACCAGGTTGAAAAGGGCAACAACATCTAACTCTAGCACTGTTTTCAGCAGTCACAGTCAAATGGATCGGTCAGGTCCATAGAATGAACATCCTGGGTCATAAAATTTACTGGATTATGACCACAATATGTTGTAAATGGAACCCCGGCACATTCAGAAGCTCTTTTGCCCACCTGAAACTCCATTTTTTGCTCTTCGACATACCCATCCGTCAAAACCATGTTGCTGATAAACTTAAGCCTGATGGACAATAGTAACCTCGCATTTAGTAGGAAGAATGTGACAAATCTAGTGTTTGCACGGTTGGCTACATATCGTTCTAGCGTTATTGCCTTCAATCGAATCTCATGAGAAGTGAGAAAATCCCGATGTTTACGAATCCACCGATTGGTTATAACTTTCTTACCCCGTCCTTTTGCCTAAATAGACATGAAGATGAAAATAGTTAAGGTCTAATAAAAGAGTGTCGAAAGAGCAACACTTGAACGGTTAATTCTAGTACACTATATGCGGGTTTCCAATGTGCGTGAAATTATCACCTTTATATACAACTTCTCCAGACATGGAAAGCATTGCAGCAAGCCAATAATCTTGTTCAGATCAAAACTATTCATTTGGATATATAAGATCTTGACAGAATCCAGCACCATTGATAGACCATCCATGGAGAAACTCTTCATTGAGCATTGAACATAATATTAGTACAAAATGTGTACTCCAAGATGCAGCTTATGGTTACAAATGGAGATGATGATATAAAGTACCTGAAGAACTGTGGAGCCAAACACCATATTGAAATGAGCACACTGATCATGTATTACACCCAAGGTCTCCAGTTTAGGCGCAGAGAGGACGGTTATTTGCAACGGTGAATAACTAGAATCAAGGATCAACCTTTGAAGTGAAGGGGCATCTTGGATGATGAGCTGCCTTCCGACAAAATAAATTCCAATTCTTACAAGGTTAGGTGACTTTATTTGGAGACGACCGATTCTAACTGTGAAAACGAGCACCAAGCACTCCAGGGCAGGGCAACTAGAGTGGATGATGTTGTGCAATTTGGCCTCTGATATACGAACCCGCACAAGTGAAAGTTTTTCAGAAATGGGAGTCGAAGGTTTAGTACCAGATTCTCTGGTAGGTAGCACAACGCAAAGGTGGTGGTGTGGAGAGAGGAGGAAAACCGCGAGATGGACAACGGTGCTGAGGGCACAAGTACAGGGCGTTCGGTATGTGGTATGTGATTTCCAGGGGAATAGTAGAACTCAATCAGCTGTAGTTCTGTGAATTTAGGGGATTTCAGTGAGGCGTCCACCTTGCAGGGCATGGTATGCTTTCTCAGGTAGCATGACAGGATGCAGAGGCTTTAAACGGAACCCTGGTGGGAGGAGATGAGGGCTCTTGGGATTTCAAAATCATTGAAGAGATATAGCTGATGACAGCCAAGATTAAGGGGCACGGCGTGCCATAGAGGGCGCCACCGAATTGAGAGGACTTGTGTGCGGCAGCAATCCTTGGTGGGGAGAAGCGAGATAATCTCCCCAAGGATGGTGTCCGGGAGAACGCTGATGCGGTCCACCCGAGATTCTACGGGTTCCTGGGATCTGGTGGGGGTGGGGTCGCCACTTCTCCCCGCTCTGCCGGGTGCAGGATCTACAACAGGCGTCACCGCTGGCGGGAGCCTCATCTTCTTGGTGATAGGGTCAACCGACTCCATTTTCCTAGAGGGCGTCGCATCGCGCTCATGATTTGAGCAGAGTACGAATGACAAGCCTAGTTGTAGTGCGAGTGAAGAAGAAGGGGAGCTGGGGGTTTTCTGTAGTAGTGAAGAAGAAGGGGAGCTAGGGTTTTCTGTAGGAGTGAGGGGAGGAATTTGGGGGTACGAGTGTGTGACGCCCCCGATTTAATCGTACACTAATCAAGCACGCAAATGTGTACGATCAAGATCAGGGACTCACGGGAAGATATCACAACACAACTCTACAAAGAAGATAAGTCATACAAGCATCATAATACAAGCCAGGGGCCTCGAGGGCTCAAATACAAGTGCTCGATCATAGACGAGTCAGCGGAAGCAATAATATCTGAGTACAGACATAAGTTAAACAAGTTGCCATAAGATGGCTAGCACAAACTGGGATACAGATCGAAAGAGGCGCAGGCCTCCTGCCTGGGATCCTCCTAACTTCTCCTGGACGTCATCAGCGGGAGCACGTAGTAGGCACCTCCAGTGAAGTAGGGGTCGTCGTCGACGGTGGCGTCTGGCTCCTGGACTCCAGCATCTGGTTGCGACAACCAGAAAGAAGGAAAGGGGAAAAAAGGAGGGAGAAAGCAACCGTGAGTACTCATCCAAAGTACTCGCAAGCAAGGAACTACACTACATATGCAAGGGTATATGTGTAAGGAGGCATATCAGTGGACTGAACTGCAGAATGCCGGAATAAGAGGGGGATAGCTAATCCTGTCGAAGACTACGCTTCTGGCAGCCTCCGTCTTGCAGCATGTAGTAGAGAGTAGATTGAAGTCCTCCAAGTAGCATCTCCAAGTAGCAACTTCAAGTAGCATCGCATAGCATAATCCTACCCGGCGATCCTCTCCTCGTCGCCCTGCGGAAAAGCGATCACCGGGTTGTCTGTGGAACTTGGAAGGGTGTGTTTTATTAAGTATCCGGTTCTAGTTGTCATAAGGTCAAGGTACAACTCCAAGTCGTCCTGTTACCGAAGATCACGGCTATTCGAATAGATTAACTTCCCTGCAGGGGTGCACCACATAGCCCAACACGCTCGATCCCATTTGGCCGGACACACTTTTCTGGGTCATGCCCGGCCTCGGAAGATCAACACGTCGCAGCCCCACCTAGGCAAAACAGAGAGGCCAGCACGCCGGTCTAAACCTAAGCGCACAGGGGTCTGGGCCCATCGCCCATAGCACACCTGCACGTTGCGTACGCGGCCGAAAGCGGAACTAGCCCCCTTAATACAAGAGCAGGCTTACGTTCCAATCCGGCGCGCGCCGCTCCGTCGCTGACGTCTGAAGTGCTTCGGCTGATACCACGACGTCGGGATACCCATAACTACTCCCACGTAGATGGTTAGTGCGTATAGGCTCGTAGCCAGACTCAGATCAAATACCAAGATCTCGTTAAGCGTGTTAAGTTTCCGCGAACGCCGAACAGGGCCAGGCCCACCTGTCTCCTAGGTGGTCTCAACCTGCCCTGTCGCTCCGCCACAAAGTAACAGTCGGGGGCCGTCGGGAACCCAGGCCCACCTCTACCGGGATGGAGCCACCTGTCCCTTCAGCCCCCAGCTCCGAACAGTATCACAGGTAATGTAACAGTGTAAAGTATATAGTATATGCCCGTGATCACCTCCCGAAGTGATCACAGCCCAATAATATAGCATGGCAGACGGACAAGAGTGTAGGGCCACTGATGGAACACTAGCATCCTATACTAAGCATTTAGGATTGCGGGTAAGGTATCAATGACTGTAGCAGCAATGACAGGCTATATAGAGGAGAATAGGCGATATCTGGTGATCAAGGGGGGGGGGGCTTGCCTGGTTGCTCTGGCAAGAGAGAGGGGTCGTCAACTCCGTAGTTGAACTGGGCAGCAGCAGCGTCGGCCTCGTAGTCTACCGGAGAGAAGAGGGGGAAGGAATAATGAATACAGAGCAAACAAAGCATCACAAAATATAACAAGGCAATACGCGGTGTTCGGTGTGCCCTAACGCGGTAGTAGGTGATACCGGTGAAGGGGGAAAACATCCGGGAAAGTATTCCCAGTGTTTCGTGTTTTCGGGCAGAGGAGCCGGAGGGGGAAAGTTGCGGGTTCGATAGGTTCGGGGGGTGTGGTGGACGAACGGACTGCATATCCGGAATCGTCTCGTCGTTCTGAGCAACTTTCATGTTGAAAATATTTTAATCCGAGTTACGGATTAAAAGATATGATTTTTAAAAGATTTTAACAATTTTGGAATTTAATTATTTATTTAATTAATTCGAAAAAATGTATTTATGACGTCAGCATGATGTCATGCTGACGTCAGCAGTCAACAGGGGTTGACTGAGTCAACCCTGACATGTGGGTCCAGTGGGACCCACCTGTCATTCACTAATTAAATTAATTAGGGTTTAGGTTAATCTAATTACAGTTTAATTAAACTTAACTAGTTAATTAATTTAATTAAACCGGATTAATTAACTTAATTAATTCATTAGTTAATTAATTAATTAATAATTAATTTTATTAATCATTTTTTTATTTTTATTTAATAATTTTATTTAATCATTTTTAATTTTATTAATTATATTTATCGTTTTTATTTATTTTATTATTTATTTATTATTATTATTATTATTTTTAACAGAAACGTTCTGGGGTGGGGCCCCAAGGTCAGTGGCTCAGGGGGAGCCCCAATCGGGCGAACGGGCACCGGTCCCGGGCGCACCCGAGCGGGCACTCGCCCGTAGGGCGGGCCGAGGCCGCCGGGGCACCGACGGCGGGGCACGCCGGCGCGGCTAGCCGGGGCCATGGCGGGCGGAGGCGCGCGGGCGGCGCGGTGGCGCGGCCACGGGAGGAGGAGAGGGCGGACGAGGCGCGCCAAGGCACGGGGTCAGGGTGCCCCGGCCGGAGCGGGACGCGAGTGGGGAGAGGCCACGGCGGGCGCGGGTGGACGACGGCGGCAGCGCCCGCAGCAGATCAACACGAGGGGGCACGGGGCCAGCGGCGAGGCGCCGCAACAGGGGACGGGCGCGTGGGGTCATGGGGGCCGAGAGCACGGCGCGGGCGGCGCGCCGGCGTGGAGTTGCGGGACGCGGCCGGTCGCGGTGAGCGCGTCGTGGGGGGGGAAAGAGGAGGGGAGGCGAGGCTCACGGCGGGTCGTAGGGACTTGGCAGAGGGCTCGGGGAGGGTCGATGAGGCCCGTCGAGGGAGAGGACGAGGCGGCGGCCGTCCGGTGAGGGAGGTCCGGCGGAGAAGCTCCGGGCGGCGGCGACGGGGTCGGGGTTGACGCGTCCAGGTCGGGGACGAGGAAGTAGGCTGGCGAGGCTCTGGCGTCGAGGTGGTTGTGCAGCGGCGGGGCCGGGAGGAAGCAGAGGCCGGCCGGGGAGGAGGAGTGGACGGGGCGGCGTCGGGCGGCGTCGGCCTCCTCTGGACCCCGATCCAGACCGAGAGAGAGGAGGGGGCGTCGTGGGGAGATGGGGTGTGGGTGCGGGGAGTGCGGGAGGGGGCGAGTGGATAGGGTTAGGGTTCGGTGGGAGGGGGTTATGCAGAGGGGGGGGGCGCCTGGGCCGGCCTGGGGGCCCGATGGCCAGCTGGGCCGAAGCCCAGTGGGGGGGGGGTTGCTTTCTCTTTTTTTTTTAACTTTTTATTATTTCCCTTTTTCCTTTTTGTTACTATTTATGTTAGTTTTATAAATTATAAAATTAGTTCCTAAAATTGCATTACTACTTATTCTAATGCCACAATAACTTGGGCGCCCAAACAATTTAGTTTAACATTTTATATATTATAAAACGAATTTAATTACTGGTTTTAGCTACTGTTTATTTACTTTAGAGCATTTAGCTATTTTATAAAAGTGTGGTTTCTCCACCATAATTACCTATGCAATATTTGGTTCACTCCGAACATTTTAGTTTTAATATTTGAAAACTTTTATTGTTTGCTTGATTTTGAATTTGAATTTGAATCGGGTTCGAATCAACGTGAGTTTAATCACAGTAATGGAGGTGACGTGGCATCATTAGCTTGGGATTACTGTAGTCTAATTATCCGGGCGTCACAATTCTCCTCCACTACAAGAAATCTCGTCCCGAGATTTAAGCGGTGGAGTAAGGGGCGAAGGTGTTGGTAGCGAAAAACCTAACGAGTCTTCTCGGTCTTGGCTTCCCTTTCGAAGAGGTTGATCCCTTTCGTTGATGTCTTCATTTCACTGCTTCAAGTCACCATGATCAATTTGTCATCCTTTCTTCGGGATCTCCATCGTACTTACGAATAGGAAAGGGGCAGCTCTACAACGATAGGATGTTACAAGGGAAAATCTTCTGGGGGTTTCCCAAGTATGAACATATGAGTAATCTCTCGAGTTGAACAAATGAAACTCATCGAGAGCAAAGTAAAACGGTGCAATAAGAGGTTCCAGGTGGATAGATAGTTGCTCGAAGTCTGAACCAGAGTGAGAAAGGGTTTCAGAGCAGCGAGAATAAGTGTTGCGTCTGATACCAGATTAGAGCATTAGGAAGGTGGCCCGTGAATTAAATACGAAGCCAAGCGCGAGGAATAACTTCGACAACAGGGTGTATAGGAGAGTCAGGTTTCGATCCTATGGAACTGTGGGTTATGGGCCCACCAGGTGGGTTAAAAGTTGGAAGGGTGGAGACGTCTTGCGTGATCATGCAAGCAAGGCAAGGCAGAGGCTAGCCTGTCGATTATGTCGGCAACAACGACGGTACCAAGGGCGAGGGACGAAGAGAACCATTTTCCTGCTCGTCGAACGAGGCGGACCAATAGGCAAGGTTCTCGTCCATCGGTGGTTACCGGAATGTCATCAACAATAGTAATAGGGTCTTACTTACAGAGTGGTACAACGAGGTGCTTACCTAAGCAGGGGATTATCACTGCTTAGATTGAGGTGAAGAAGGGTCAAACAGACCCATGGAAAGGAAAATGTGATCATTAGGTTAAACAGAACAATGGAAAGGAAAAATGTGTTTAAACACATATTTCGGGGGTATATCCTTCCCAAGGATAAGCAGAGCATGATATCCATGATAGGATATAATGTAGAAAACCCTTTAGGTAAGGGGAGAGAAATTTTCATGACATTGCCCATACAACGGTGTTTGGGTAATTGAGCAAGAAACATTTAGCATTGGGCTTCAAATGGTCTTGTTGAAATTCGGAGTACCATAGACATGCTTCGAGATAGTATTGACATGGTCATCAGGTGAAGATCAGACTTTGGAAACACAAAGGATCCATCAGGAACTTGTAGAATAAGTCTTACAACTTCCTCAGGAAGAAAGGTTGTCCTTGCAAAAGAAATTATAACGATAGGTCCTCCACCCAGGGGGGGGGGTGCTAGGCATGACATCATGTTACCGGGTCACGTAGAGATCAATGTTACAACTCTTGGATATATGTCCCAACCATCATATCTGACCGAGATTCAGATCCGGTTGGTGTCAGGATACCTCAGACTTAGGATACCTGAGAAGAAAAGGTGCAACGCAAATTGACGAGATGACATTGTAAGATTCTCGGGGAAATGAACTATGAAGTGATTTCCGTTATCAAGAGTCCATCATTAACCCAAGGAGAGGACAAGGAGGTGTCTGGTGAACTCAACGGCAATTCACCGAGATTCCTAAAAGATGGGTGTCCACAACTAGTGAACAAGGAGATAATCATTTGGCGGATCAAATGATGTAATGATGTATGCTCGAGGGAAACATACACAACTGAACAATGATAGAAGGGTGTACCCAGGAATCTGGACTAGGTAGCACGATCAATGTTCGAATGATGATTCAATAAGTAATAAACTTTAATGCAATAGGGTTGCTAGAAGTTTAGAATTTACACCTCACAGACCATTTGTCGGTTTTCCGGTTAGAAACAACACGAGGACCAAGGAAAGAATGGTGATGTTAATAAGTATCACTTGTGTCAAGAATTCTTAAGGGTGGTGAATTTCTTGCCACACTCTTGACATGTAAAGGGTAATACTCCAAGGTAAAGAAGAACAGATGCTGGATAGCAAGGAACTCAAGGTATAACACAAAACACGACAAGTTTGTGTTGGAGGGAAGTCAATAAAGTGGTCGATGATAATACAGATCACCGAGGGCAAGGATGGTATTTCTCATCATGAATTCAATCGATATCCTGGAAGAGCTCATAATGCTCATGATGATCACGACACATTTGTCGCGAGAGTTCCTGAAGATGTAATCGATCGGCGACGACATCAAGTCAAAGTAATGATGAAGTGAAAGGTTATTGGAACCAAGGGTACGACACAACTCGAAACCAAGCTTGTTGTTCAAGGCGAAATGGTATGACGATGAAGATCGACGTAAGGTTAGTTCATCGTCGAAAATTGGTGCTCCGAGAATAAGGACCAGGTAGCACAGTTAGAATCGTCACGACAATGATATAGCCAAACAGGCTAGGAATGGCGTGATCGGGTACAAACTCGTACTTATAGAAGCTTACTGAAGAGTTGTTGAACCGTAGAGCGGACTCGGTTCAGTTATCGGTGTCTTTGAGTGTTCAATAACTCAGAGCCCGCGAAAAATTGGAATCAGTGGGAAGGTAGCACTTGATGAAGAACTCATAAGGAGTTATGCAGTTCCATGATAATCTCGAGATACCAGGGGGGTAATACTCGACACAAGATCAAAGTAAAGGTGGGACTGGTGTATTGATCCATAGAAGACAATTGTTTTAACTTGTCCAAGAAATGAGATCAAGAAGAACAATCATGGTCGGAACCACGGTTGCAAAAGGCCAGATCCTAGATATAAGATGAACTTATACCAAAGGAATAATTTATTTAAAAGAAGCTTTAATGATAAGATCTACAACGTGTCCATGGGCATGAACACAAGTTCAAGGTCGACTCCCACTTCTCCAATGCATACCCTTTCATTCACTTCTCGCTTTCGATGAAGTTATAGCGTTGAAATCTTATCTGGCAAAATACCAGAAGAGTACGACTCGTGAAAACTTTCGAGTTCACACATATTAAGGAAGGCATAGGTTCAACCCATCTGGGCATCTTAGAATCATATACCAGAATCTTTAGAAGTAAATAACTCAAGCTCGAAGGCAAAGCATGGTTGAGAAAGCAGACGATACAATTTACCAAAGGCATTATGTATCCGAGAAAAGGCCCACAAGGTTATTGAATATGAAGGGTGTTGTCAGATAAAATCCAACAAGGGATCTGGTGGCCAACAAGGGATCTGACGTGAGCATCGGTACTCAACTAGAGGAAGAAGAATGCAAGGAGATCAGATTATAGAAACAACTGACTAACTCAATTGTCAAATGCAAAGGAATTATGATTTCCAAATCAAGGGATCAGAAGCAATGCTCTGATTAGGGATGGATAAGTTGAATAGCCTTAGGGTACAATCAACGACAATTGGATTGGTCGAGAACCAATTCCAGTTAAAAGAATGGCAGCTCAGCCGGAAAGGTAATTTATAAGGATCAATGATGATTGCGTGTATTCGCAAACATATTGAGTCAACAGACTCAAAATGATAATGACAAGGAATGTCATTAAGACTACGAGACTTATGGGATTAACCATAATGCAAGCAAGCAAGAATTTCAAGAGCCAAAGGCTCTAGAGGATTTTCGGAAGATCGAATATTATTTTGAAGACTTTTGTGAAACACATGAACAACTGGGGATAAGCGGATACTCGACAAGTGCGAGAATTATCCATAGGGGTATTCAGGTGACAAGGAATTGCAAGACAGTAGGCACAAGATATTCTCGGATCAATAGAGAGAATTTCGGGGTATCTTGTAATAACAAGATCAACTGGGAATAAAAGTAAGAACGTCAAGTGTATGTATTTATCCATAGGGATATTTCGATGGTAGGGAATTGCAAAAGCAACGGACACAAAGTCTCAAAAGAGTTTCGGCGAGTAACTTCGAAATCTTCTGGTGCAGTCGGCGATCACCTGGACTGAAGGGGCTCTCCGGGAGAAAGTATTTTCGAGAACCTAAAGTCAGATTTTAGTAGAAATCGTTTAACCCGAGTAGAAGAGAGTTCAGAGTCCCAGAGTAAAGGTCGAGGAGTAAAAGATCCTAGTACCACCCAATGGCGACGTGGGCCCGTAAGGCCACACAGCCATGTTAGTAAAAGTTTTGCAATGGCTAGACTCAACTTCGGCCAAGGAGTTGGAAAGGGGATTCCTACAGGCAGTCGGCTCTGATACCAACTTGTGACGCCCCCGATTCAATCGTACACTAATCATGCACGCAAATGTGTACGATCAAGATCAGGGACTCACGGGAAGATATCACAACACAACTCTACAAATAAAATAAGTCATACAAGCATCATAATACAAGCCAGGGGCCTCGAGGGCTCGAATACAAGTGCTCGATCATAGACGAGTCAGCGGAAGCAACAATATCTGAGTACAGACATAAGTTAAACAAGTTGCCATAAGATGGCTAGCACAAACTGGGATACAGATCGAAAGAGGCGCAGGCCTCCTGCCTGGGATCCTCCTAACTACTCCTGGTCGTCATCAGCGGGCAGCACGTAGTAGGCACCTCCAGTGTAGTAGGGGTCGTCGTCGACGGTGGCGTCTGGCTCCTGGACTCCAGCATCTGGTTGCGACAACCAGAAAGAAAGGAAAGGGGAAAAAGGGGGGAGAAAGCAACCGTGAGTACTCATCCAAAGTACTCGCAAGCAAGGAACTACACTACATATGCATGGGTATATGTGTAAGGAGGCCATATCAGTGGACTGAACTGCAGAATGCCAGAATAAGAGGGGGATAGCTAATCCTGTCGAAGACTACGCTTCTGGCAGCCTCCGTCTTGCAGCATGTAGTAGAGAGTAGATGGAAGTCCTCCAAGTAGCATCTCCAAGTAGCATCTCCAAGTAGCATCGCATAGCATAATCCTACCCGGCGATCCTCTCCTCGTCGCCCTGCGGAAAAGCGATCACCGGGTTGTCTGTGGAACTTGGAAGGGTGTGTTTTATTAAGTATCCGGTTCTAGTTGTCATAAGGTCAAGGTACAACTCCAAGTCGTCCTGTTACCGAAGATCACGGCTATTCGAATAGATTAACTTCCCTGCAGGGGTGCACCACATAGCCCAACACGCTCGATCCCATTTGGCCGGACACACTTTCCTGGGTCATGCCCGGCCTCGGAAGATCAACACGTCGCAGCCCCACCTAGGCAAAACAGAGAGGCCAGCACGCCGGTCTAAACCTAAGCGCACAGGGGTCTGGGCCCATCGCCCATAGCACACCTGCACGTTGCGTACGCGGCCGAAAGCGGAACCTAGCCCCCTTAATACAAGAGCAGTGCTTACGTTCCAATCCGGCGCGCGCCGCTCCGTCGCTGACGTCTGAAGTGCTTCGGCTGATACCACGACGTCGGGATACCCATAACTACTCCCACGTAGATGGTTAGTGCGTATAGGCTCGTAGCCAGACTCAGATCAAATACCAAGATCTCGTTAAGCGTGTTAAGTATCCGCGAACGCCGAACAGGGCCAGGCCCACCTGTCTCCTAGGTGGTCTCAACCTGCCCTGTCGCTCCGCCACAAAGTAACAGTCGGGGGCCGTCGGGAACCCAGGCCCACCTCTACCGGGATGGAGCCACCTGTCCCTTCAGCCCCCAACTCCGAACAGTATCACAGGTAATGTAACAGTGTAAAGTATATAGTATATGCCCGTGATCACCTCCCGAAGTGATCACAGCCCAGTAGTATAGCATGGCAGACGGACAAGAGTGTAGGGCCACTGATGGAACACTAGCATCCTATACTAAGCATTTAGGATTGCGGGTAAGGTATCAATGACTGTAGCAACAATGACAGGCTATGCATCAGAATAGGATTAACGGAAAGCAGTAACATGCTACACTACTCTAATGCAAGCAGTATAGAGGAGAATAGGCGATATCTGGTGATCAAGGGGGGGGCTTGCCTGGTTGCTCTGGCAAGAGAGAGGGGTCGTCAACTCCGTAGTCGAACTGGTCAGCAGCAGCGTCGGTCTCGTAGTCTACCGGAGAGAAGAGGGGGAAGAAATAATGAATACAGAGCAAACAAAGCATCACAAAATATAACAAGGCAATACGCGGTGTTCGGTGTGCCCTAACGCGGTAGTAGGTGATACCGGTGAAGGGGGGAAAACATCCGGGAAAGTATTCCCGGTGTTTCGTGTTTTCGGGCAGAGGAGCCGGAGGGGGAAAGTTGCGGGTTCGATAGGTTAGGGGGGTGTGGCGGACGAACGGACTGCGTATCCGGAATCGTCTCGTCGTTCTGAGCAACTTTCATGTTGAAAATATTTTAATCCGAGTTACGGATTAAAAGATATGATTTTTAAAAGATTTTAACAATTTTGGAATTTAATTATTTATTTAATTAATTCGAAAAAATGTATTTATGACGTCAGCATGATGTCATGCTGACGTCAGCAGTCAACAGGGGTTGACTGAGTCAACCCTGACATGTGGGTCCAGTGGGACCCACCTGTCATTCACTAATTAAATTAATTAGGGTTTAGGTTAATCTAATTACAGTTTAATTAAACTTAACTAGTTAATTAATTTAATTAAACCGGATTAATTAACTTAATTAATTCATTAGTTAATTAATTAATTAATAATTAATTTTATTAATCATTTTTTTATTTTTATTTAATAATTTTATTTAATCATTTTTAATTTTATTAATTATATTTATCGTTTTTATTTATTTTATTATTTATTTATTATTATTATTATTATTTTTAACAGAAACGTTCTGGGGTGGGGCCCCAAGGTCAGTGGCTCAGGGGGAGCCCCAATCGGGCGAACGGGCACCGGTCCCGGGCGCACCCGAGCGGGCACTCGCCCGTAGGGCGGGCCGAGGCCGCCGGGGCACCGACGGCGGGGCACGCCGGCGCGGCTAGCCGGGGCCATGGCGGGCGGAGGCGCGCGGGCGGCGCGGTGGCGCGGCCACGGGAGGAGGAGAGGGCGGACGAGGCGCGCCAAGGCACGGGGTCAGGGTGCCCCGGCCGGAGCGGGACGCGAGTGGGGAGAGGCCACGGCGGGCGCGGGTGGACGACGGCGGCAGCGCCCGCAGCAGATCAACACGAGGGGGCACGGGGCCAGCGGCGAGGCGCCGCAACAGGGGACGGGCGCGTGGGGTCATGGGGGCCGAGAGCACGGCGCGGGCGGCGCGCCGGCGTGGAGTTGCGGGACGCGGCCGGTCGCGGTGAGCGCGTCGTGGGGGGGGGAAAGAGGAGGGGAGGCGAGGCTCACGGCGGGTCGTAGGGACTTGGCAGAGGGCTCGGGGAGGGTCGATGAGGCCCGTCGAGGGAGAGGACGAGGCGGCGGCCGTCCGGTGAGGGAGGTCCGGCGGAGAAGCTCCGGGCGGCGGCGACGGGGTCGGGGTTGACGCGTCCAGGTCGGGGACGAGGAAGTAGGCTGGCGAGGCTCTGGCGTCGAGGTGGTTGTGCAGCGGCGGGGCCGGGAGGAAGCAGAGGCCGGCCGGGGAGGAGGAGTGGACGGGGCGGCGTCGGGCGGCGTCGGCCTCCTCTGGACCCCGATCCAGACCGAGAGAGAGGAGGGGGCGTCGTGGGGAGATGGGGTGTGGGGTGCGGGGGGAGTGCGGGGGAGGGGGGGGCGAGTGGATAGGGTTAGGGTTCGGTGGGAGGGGGTTATGCAGAGGGGGGGGGGCGCCTGGGCCGGCCTGGGGGCCCGATGGCCAGCTGGGCCGAAGCCCAGTGGGGGGGGGGTTGCTTTCTCTTTTTTTTTAACTTTTTATTATTTCCCTTTTTCCTTTTTGTTACTATTTATGTTAGTTTTATAAATTATAAAATTAGTTCCTAAAATTGCATTACTACTTATTCTAATGCCACAATAACTTGGGCGCCCAAACAATTTAGTTTAACATTTTATATATTATAAAACGAATTTAATTACTGGTTTTAGCTACTGTTTATTTACTTTAGAGCATTTAGCTATTTTATAAAAGTGTGGTTTCTCCACCATAATTACCTATGCAATATTTGGTTCACTCCGAACATTTTAGTTTTAATATTTGAAAACTTTTATTGTTTGCTTGATTTTGAATTTGAATTTGAATCGGGTTCGAATCAACGTGAGTTTAATCACAGTAATGGAGGTGACGTGGCATCATTAGCTTGGGATTACTGTAGTCTAATTATCCGGGCGTCACAGAGTGGATCAAGCTAACGTGAGGTGGGTGGGAGTAAGGAGGAAGAAGAGCACCCAGGTTTTTTTGGGGGGCGGTGTGCTGGGTGTGGGTAGCGCCTCTCATTCAGTAAATATATGGGCTTTTGAATTGATTTTACTATTTACTAGGGTAGATGGGCTGTTTTGTCTTGGGCCCAGAGAAACAATTACTACTAGTATAGTGGAGACACTCTACAGCTACCCAGAAAAACAATTACTACTAGTATAGTGGATACACTCTACCGCTTCTGGCTCCTCCTAGGTCGTTGAAACGTCTCCCTCTACTGAATGTCGTTATACTTTTGTTGACCGACATGCGGGCCATGCAGCGCGCGGGCCCAAATGCCATCCACCAAATTAGAAGACAGTATGCAGGCGGAGAGTCACCCTGGTCGTAGCGCGGCAGTAACGAGCCGTCGTATCAAAAAACCCCACCTCCCCGAGGTCTAAGTTTTATGGACGAAGCAACCATCATTTCACTCTTCGCTGAATCCCCTTCTCCCTCACCGTCTTCAAGAAAGTCAACACTCGCATCTGCCACTGTTCTTCTCTCCAAATGAAGGGAAGTTAAGCGGATCCGTGATGTTGGTATATTTTCGTTCAGAGAAAAAAAGAACTTTTGCAAAGCAGTAACCGATCCTCACTCTCTTTTTTGTTTCATTGTCATTGCGATTGTGTTTTCCTTTCAGTGGTCTCCTAGTATTCGTCAGTTTCATGATGGACCAAGGAGAAGGCAAAGATCTGCCGATATTGGAGCAGACGCGGAAGGCTAATCCCTACGAGACAGAGAGCTACAAGAAGATGGAGGCAGCCACCGAGCCGACCCCACATACGCTCACCGCCACTACTGAGATGGTCAACGCCTTATTTGAGATTACAGCCCCCGTGGCACTACAGGAGTAGTTTTCCCCCTTCGAGGATGTGCCCCCCCTCCCCCCTGCTGAGTTGCCCAAGGTGATTTTCTTCTTTGCCGATCTCGATTGTGGTTTTTCATCTAAGTATGTGGTGATGACTAATGCAAAATTTTATTAGCTTCAATGACATGCTATCACTACAAAAGAATACACATATGTGACGATACGTGTTTGTCACATTAGGTCACGTTTTCTGTCATGCATGTACATCCATGACGATTTTATGACAGAATCAAGATAGTCATACTTGTGTTGTCGTAGAAGTGTTACATGACATTACCAAAATTATCATCACAGAAGTGTCCACTTCCATGACTATAAATCGTGCGTCACAGAAGTGCTTTCGTCAAGGGTGACCGACACGTGGCATCCATCATAACGGGACGCCATTAACCACCGTTAACCTATCGGGTCCATTTTGTGGATCCGATAACCCGCTAATAGCCACGACCAATGCCGATTTTCCACGTGTAAAATTCTCATTGGCTGACGGATCACGCGTCAGCTCCACGTTGGCACAGGTGTCACTCATCCAATGGTCGAGATGGGCATATGATATGTTGACACGTGGACCGGCCCAAAAGTGGCCCACAAAGTTTAAATGGGCCGGCCCAACCAAAGGCCCATAAGATTTAGCGCACCATAATGGGACGGCCTAGCTAAAGGCCCACAAAATTTAGCGGAGCATAATGGGCCGACCCAGCTAAAGGCCCACACGTTTTTTGCAGACCATAATGGGCCGACCCAGCTAAAGGCCCACAAGATTTTGCGGACCACAATGGGCCGACCCAGCTAAAGGCCCACAAGATTCTGTAGACCATAATGGGCCGGCCCAGCTAAAGCCAACATTCTCTGTCAAATCGGCCTGCCAACGGCCTGTCCTAAATTTGTCATCAACGCGGCCCATGGTCACTTCTGGCCCGTTAACAGTCCGCTAAGTAATTGGGCTGAATTATGGCCCGGTGTATTTCCGGCCAATTAAAGGTCTGGCTTCATTTGGGCCCATTTACAGGCCATCAAAACTTTCGGCCCATAAATGACCATGAAGGATTTGGGTCATATTCGGCCATGTCTGACATTCGGCCTGTTAGAGGCCCACTATAAATTTGGGCCACTTTCGGCCTATTGTCATTTTTGGCCTGTTAACGCTGGATGAAAACCATGGGCCATATGTGGCCCAATGTCATATCGGGCCCATTAATGGCCCATATAAAAATGATGATAATCTAGCCCGGCCGAAGTTCTGGCCTGTTAAAGGCCCGTGTATTAGGTCGGCGCATTTACGGCCCGTCCGAATTTCGGCCTGTCAAAGATCCGCATCGTAAATGGGCCACCATTTCGGCCTGCTAAGACCAGTGGCTTATTTGGCACAATCAGGGCCCAATCTCACTTTCGGTCTATTAAAGGCCCATGTTTTTTATGGACTCGAGATATTTACACCTCTAAACGGCCTATTTTTACTGAGGGCCCAAATGATGTTTAGGCCTGTTAAAGGCCCACTATGGGCACATGCCTACTAGAAAAATATGAAAGCTTATGCTGATTTAGGCCTAGATATTTTTAGTGGGCTACATGCCAATTTCGGCCCGTAATCGTTTTTAGCCCAATTGGAATGGGCCCGACGAATGTTGGCATGTTGGGCTCCTACGAAGCTTTCAGCCGAATTCATTACTAAGATAAACCTACACTATACAAAACTAGCGTCATAATTACTGCAGCCTGTGGCAGCATCATAAATGTTGTATCACAACAAAATAAATTCCAACCATACAACAAAAGGCCTGTTGGCATAAAGTTTACAGTCCTTCCAGATAAAAGAACAATTAGATGTATAGAAGCACATATCATTTGACTTGAGTGCTGCTACCTCTTGAGCACTGCGTTGGATTTCCCCGAAGAGGAGAGGATGATGCAGCAAAGTAGCATAAGTATTTCCCTCAGTTTTTGAGAACCAAGGTATCAGTCCAGTAGGAGACCATGCACAAGTCCCTCGTACATACAAAAAATGATAGCTCCTCGCAACCAACACGATTAGGGTTGTCAATCCCTTCACGGTTACTTACGAGAGTGAGATCTGATAGAGATGATAAATAATATTTTTGGTATTTTTGGTATATAGATGCAAAGCGAAAAGTAAAAGGCAAAGTAAAAACAAAGCAAGTAATAAAGTAAACGAAGATTGATATGATGAGAATAGACCCGGGGGTCATAGGTTTCACTAGTGGCTTCTCTCAAGAGCATAGATTTTCTACGGTGGGTGAACAAATTACTGTTGAGCAATTGACAGAATTGAGCATAGTTATGAGTATATCTAGGTATGATCATGTATATAGGCATCACGTCCGAGACAAGTAGATCGAAACGATTCTGCATCTACTACTATTACTCCACTCATGGACCGCTATCCAACATGCATCTAGAGTATTAAGTTAAAATAGAGTAACGCCTTAAGCAAGATGACATGATGTAGAGGGATACATTCATGCAATATGATAAAAAAACCATCTTGTTATCCTCGATGGCAACAATACAATACGTGCCTTGCTGCCCCTTCTATCACTCGAAAAGGACACCGCAAGATTGAACCCAAAGCTAAGCACTTCTCCCATTGCAAGAACTACCAATCTAGTTGGCCAAACCAAACGTATAATTCGAAGAGACTTGCAAAGATAACTCAATCATACATAAAAGAATTCAGAGAAGATTCAAATATTGTTCATAGATAAGCTGGATCATAAACCCACAATTCATCGGTCTCAACAAACACACCGCAAAAAGAAGATTACATCGAATAGATCTCCACGAGAGAGGGGGAGAACATTGTATTGAGATCCAAAAAGAGAGAAGAAGCCATCTAGCTACTAGCTATGGACCCGAAGGTCTGAAGTAAACTACTCACACTTCATCGGAGGGGCTATGGTGTTGATGTAGAAGCCCTCCATAGTGGATGCCCCCTCCGGTGGAGCTCCGGGACAGGCCCCAAGATGGGATCTCATGGACACAGAAGGTTGCGGCAGTGGAATTAGGTTTTTGGCTCCTGTTCTGATCATTTGGGGATACGTAGGTATATATAGGAGGAAGGAGTACCTCGGTGGAGCAACAGGGGGGCCACAAGGCAGGGGGCGCGCCCTAGGAGCGGCGCCCCCACCCTCGTGACCGACTCTTTTGTTCCTTGGAGCAGGGTCCAAGTCTCCTGGATCACGTTCGGTGAGAAAATCACGTTCCCGAAGGTTTCAATCCGTTTGGACTCCGTTTGATATTCCGTTTCTTCGATACACTGAAATAGGCAAAAAAACAACAATTCTGGGCTGGGCCTCCGGTTAATAGATTAGTCCCAAAAATAATATAAAAGTGGAAAATAAAGCCCAATATTATCCAAAACAGTAGATAAAGTAGCATGGAGCAATCACAAATTATAGATGCGTTGGAGATGTATCAGGCATCCCCAAGCTTAATTCTTGCTTGTCCTCGAGTAGGTAAATGATAAAAAAAGAATTTTTGATGCGGAGTGATACTTTGGCATAATTTCAATGTAAATCTTCTTAATTGTGGCATGCATATTCAGATCCGAAAGATTCAAGACAAAAGTTCATATTGATATAAAAAATAATAATACTTCAAGCATACTAATCATAGCAATCATGTCTTCTCAAAATAGCATGGCAAAAGAAAGTTCATCCCTACAAAATCATATAGTTAGGCTATGCTTAATTTTCGTCACACAAAGATGTTCCCAACTTCTATACCCCCGATGACAAGCCAAGCAATTGTTTCATACTTAAATAATCGCAAACTTTTTCAACCTTCACGCAATACATGAGCGTGAGCCATGGATATAGCACTATGGGTGGAATAGAATATGATGATGGGGACTGTGTGGAGAAGACAAAAAGGAGAAAGTCTCACATTGACGAGGATAATCAACGGGCTATGGAGATGCCCATCAATTGATGTCAACATGAGGAGTAGGGATTGTCATGCAACGGATGCACTAGAGCTATGAATGCTCAACAAAAGAAAACTAGTGGGTGTGCATCCAACTCGCTTGCTCATGAAGACCTAGGGCATTTGAGGAAGCCCATCGTACTAATATACAAGCCAAGTTCTATAATGAAAAGTTCCCACTAGTATAAAAAGACAACTTATGAGACTCACTACGTGAAGAACAAGGTGCTACTTTGAAGCACAATATATGAGACTCGCTATATGAAGAACAAGGTGCTACTTTGAAGCACAAGTGTGGAAAAAGAGATAGTAGCATTGCCCTTTTTATTTATTTTCTTTTTTTGGCCTTTCTTTTTTTCTTTTGGCCTTTCTATTTTTTTTCTTTTTTTTCATTTGGGCAATGCTCTAATAATGATGATCATCACACTTCTATTGATTACAACATAAGGATTATAACTTGAAACTTAGAACAAGATATGACTCTATATGAATGCCTCCGGCGGTGTACCGGGATGGTGCGATGAATGAAGAGTGACATGTATGAAAAATAATGCATGGTGGCTTTACCACAAATACGATGTCAACTACATGATCATGCAATGGTAATATGACAAAAGTAATGTATGTCATGATGATGATGATGGAAGTTGCATGGCAATATATATCGGAATGGCTATGGAAATGACATGATAGGTAGGTATGGTGGCTGTTTTGAGGAAGATATAAGGAGGTTTATGTGTGATAGAGCGTATCGTATCACGGGGTTTGGATGCACCGGCGAAGTTTGCACCAACTCTCAAGGTGAGAAAGGGCAATGCACGGTACCGAAGAGGCTAGCAAAGGCGGAAAGGTGAGAGTGCGTATAATCCATGGACTCAACATTAGTCAAAAGGCCTCATATACTTATTGCAAAAATTTAGAAGTCATCAAAAATAAAGTACTACGCGCATGCTGCTAGGGGGATAGATTGGTAGGAAAAGACCATCGCTCGTCCCCGACCGCCACTCATAAGGATGCACAAGCCAGGTACACTTCATGTTTCAAATTTGTTACACAACTTTAACCATACGTGCATGCTATGGGAGTTGCAAACTTCAACACATGCATTTCTCAAATTCACAATTACTCAACTAGCATGACTTTGATATTATCACCTCCATATCTCAAAACAATTATCAAGCATCAAACTTATCTTAGTATTCAATTCACTCAAAAGAAAGTTTCACATATCTTGAATACCAAGTATATTAATATTAAGCAAATTACCATGCTAACAACGACTCTCAAAATAATCTAAGTGAAGCATGAGAGATCAATAGTTTCTTTAAAAAAATCCACCACCGTTCTCAAAAGATATAAGTGAAGCACTATGAGCAAAACTATCAAGCTCAAAAGATATAAGTGAAGCACATAGAGTATTCTAGCAAATTCCAATTCATGTATGGCTCTCTCAAAAGGTGTATACAGAAAGGATGATTGTGTTAAACTAACAAGCAAAGACGCAAATGATACAAGACGCTCCAAGCAAAACACATATCATGTGGTGAATAAAAATATAGCTCCAAGTAAATTACCGATGAAAGTAGACGAAAGAGGGGATGCCTTCCGGGGCATCCCCAAGCTTTGACTTTTTGGTGTCCTTGGATTATCTTGGGGGTGCCATGGGCATACCCAAGCTTAGGCTCTTGCCACTCCTTGTTCCATAATCCATCGAAAGAATTCACCCAAAACTTGAAAACTTCACAACACAAAACTCAATAGAAATCTCGTGAGCTCCGTTAGAGAAAGAAAAAACAAAAGACTACTTAAAGGTACTGTAATGAACTCATTATTTACTTATATTGGTGTTAAACCTACTGTATTGCAACTTCCCTATGGATTATAAACTATTTTACTAGCCATAGATTCATCAAAATAAGCAAACAACACACGCAAAACAGAATCTGTCAAAAACAGAACAGTCTGTAGTAATTTGTAAAAAACGCAAACTTCTGGAACTCTAAAAATTCTACAAAAATAGGAAGTCCTGGAAAATTTGTTTATTGAACAGCAGAAAAAGGAATCAACGCAAAAGCACGTTCCTGTGATTTAAACAAATTATATTCGTGCGCGCAAAGTTTCTGTTTTTCAGCAGAATCAAATCAACTATCATCGTAGGTTATCCTATAGGTTCTACTTGGAACAAACACTAATTAAAACATAAAACCACATCTAAACAGAAGCTAGATGGATTATTTATTCCTAAACAGAAGCAAAAACAAAAAAAACAAAAATAAAATTGGGTTGCTTCCCAACAAGCGTTGTCGTTTAACGCCCCTAGCTAGGCATAAAAGCAAGGATAGATCTTGGTATTGTCATCTTTAGCACTTGGAGAGGAGGATCTCCTTTATATGGCATTCATTCTTCTATTTAAGTTAAGCACATGGCCATTAATGGAAGAATTAAGATTAAGCACATTACGGAAATTTGCCTCTAAACTAGACTTCATCTCTTTAATAATTTCATTTTGATAAAAGCACAAGAGAGTAGTTGAATCAACCTTATCATTCATGGGGTGCCCAAATATAGTTTTCATTCTTTCATAGGTATCTATCGCATCCCCTTCAAGAAAACCTTCTTCAAAGATGGAATCTAAAACTTGTTTGAAGGAAGCGGGCAAGCCAACATAAAAACTTTTTAGGTAAATTTCAATTTGATACTGTGGTACATAACTAGCCCGAAACCTTAGTAACCTATCCCAAACATCTTTTAAAGACTCATCAAGTAAATAGCGAAAAATTCCAGAGTCATCCTCATCAAAATTATTCGAGCTCTCATTGGAGACCCCGGTGGGTCTTTCTATAGCATCATTATTTATGAGCTTAGAGAGGATAGAGGGGTTGTCCAAGGCACTAGAGCTCGGGAGAAAACCCGTAGTTCTTTTTGATTCGGCCATGGCAATGGGAAGGCAAATGGGAAAAACCAAACGGGAAAAAGAGGAGGAGATTGGGAAAGAGAAGGCGAATAAAACGGCAAGGGTGAAGTGGGGGAGAGGAAAACGAGAGGCAAATGGCAAATAATGTAATGCGAGAGATAGGGATTGTGATGGGTACTTGGTATGGTTGACTTGCTCTTGTGTGAGCCTCCCCGGCAACGGCGCCAGAAATTCTTCTTGCTACCTCTTGAGCACTGCGTTGGATTTCCTCGAAGAGGAGAGGATGATGCAGCAAAGTAGCGTAAGTATTTCCCTCGGTTTTTGAGAACCAAGGTATCAATCTAGTAGGAGACCACGCACAAGTCCCTCGTACCTACACAAAATGATAGCTCCTCGCAACCAACGCGATTAGGGGTTGTCAATCCCGTCACGGTCACTTACGAGAGTGAGATCTGATAGAGATGATAAATAATATTTTTGGTATTTTTGGTATATAGATGCAAAGTGAAAAGTAAAAGGCAAAGTGAAAACAAAGCAAGTAATAAAGTAAATGAAGATTGATATGATGAGAATAGACCCGGGGGCCATAGGTTTCACTAGTGGCTTCTCTCAAGAGCATAGATTTTCTACGGTGGGTGAACAAATTACTGTTGAGCAATTGACAGAATTGAGCATAGTTATGAGTATATCTAGGTATGATCATGTATATAGGCATCACGTCCGAGACAAGTAGATCGAAACGATTCTGCATCTACTACTATTACTCCACTCATCGACTGCTATCCAGCATGCATCTAGAGTATTAAGTTAAAACAGAGTAACGCCTTAAGCAAGATGACATGATGTAGAGGGATAAATTCATGCAATATGATAAACACCCCATCTTGTTATCCTCAATGGAAACAATACAATATGTGCCTTGCTGCCCCTTCTGTCACAGGGATAGGACACTGCAAGATCGAACCCAAAGCTAAGCACTTCTCCCATTGCAAGAACTACCAATCGAGTTGGCCAAACCAAACGGATAATTCAAAGAGACTTGCAAAGATAACTCAATCAGACATAAAAGGATTCAGAGAAGATTCAAATATTATTCATAGATAAGTTGGATCATAAACCCACAATTCATCGGTCTCAACAAACACACCGCAAAAAGAAGATTACATCGAATAGATCTCTACGAGAGAGGGGGGGAACATTGTATTGAGATCCAAAAAGAGAGAAGAAGTCATCTAGCTACTAGCTATGGACCCGAAGGTCTAAAGTAAACTACTCACACTTCATCGGAGGGGCTATGGTGTTGATCTAGAATTCCTCCATGGTGGATGCCCCCTCCGGCGGAGCTTCGGAATAGGCCCCAAGATGGGATCTCGTGGATACAGAAGGTTGCGGCAGTGTAATTAGGTTTTTGGCACCTGTTCTGATCGTTTGGGGATACGTAGGTATATATAGGAGGAAGGAGTACGTCGGTGGAGCAACAGGGGGGCACAAGGCAGGGGGCGCGCCCTAGGGGGGCGCCCCCTACCCTCGTGACCGACTCTTTTGTTCCTTGGAGCAGGGTCCAAGTCTCCTGGATCACGTTCGGTGAGAAAATCACGTTCCCGAAGGTTTCATTCCGTTTGGACTCCGTTTTATATTCCGTTTCTTCGAAACATTGAAATAGGCAAAAAACAGCAATTCTGGGCTGGGCCTCAGGTTAATAGGTTAGTCCCAAAAATGATATAAAAGTGGAAAATAAAGCCCAATATAGTGCAAAACAGTAGATAAAGTAGCATGGAGCAATCAAAAATTATAGATACGTTGGAGACGTATCAAGTGCTAATGTTTCAGACTGTAGAATCTGATGGAGCAGCATGATCTCCACCTTTTTTCCGCCATTGCTCTTGAACAACGAAGCGAATGTCTGATAGTCTGGTTTCAAAACCATTCATATCTTGATGACATTTCTCAACCACTATTCTTGTTTCCGAAACAACGTCCATTAGGGAATGGACTTGTGTCTGGATCACAGATATATCACTCTGTCTAGCAGGAAGATTTTGTTCAGTAGGCAATTTGGACGAGGTTACCTTCACAACCAACCCAGAATTACACAGGAAGGTGCTTTTTGCACTTTTAGTGGAGAGATACTGACGCACTGTAGCAAGAGGTGACATTGTGCCTGTGGTAGCCTCATCACCTTCAGGTGGTTGTGGTTGTTTAATCATTTGTTCCATAGCTTCCTGAAAGTTTGAACTTGTAGATTAGTGTACCAGATAAGTTACTAATGAGACAAAAACAAACAAAGTAGGTTAAACATTTATTCATAACTTATTTTGGTGAACTACTGTAATACATTAGCATGTATTGTAGTGCAAACTATATAATAAAATCACTTTCGGAACATATGTCCATGTAGCATGCCTAGTGTATTTTCTATTTCCTCACATTCGTTGACATCTAAGGATAAAGAGACATGGTTTAAAGTAGGATGAACATAGTATGACATCATTCATATCATGGGCAAACAGATATAAAACAAACGGGCTATTTTATCATTGTGTGCGCACGTGAACATAACAACTAGATTACAGATCAAGACCAAAATAATATCCTTCGTCTCTTTTAAACCATGTAAGGTGAAATGATACGTTAAGACAACTGTGTATAAAAGTGAACAGAGTAACTGACATGGGCTGCAAAACAAGTAGTTAAATGAACACATCACAGTACCAATCAGTTCAAGGCAGGAGTAGTATGGACTTACAACAGCGGCTTGAACAGGCGTGCTCATGCCCTTCATCTTGCTGGTGTGGCAATCCTTGAAGATTTGCACTGCATTCGGTTCAGGTTCTTTTTGGTCCGCACGGGCTTTCCTCTGTATTTGGAACAAGTCAATATAGATACGATAATATGGCACAAAAAAAGGAAGGAAGTAGCAGCTATTTACATGAGGCTCGCAGTGTGCAATATAGCTACGAGATCCTATTGTCTGTTGGAATTTCATTTTAGAATGGTTGGTTTTGTTCTTCAAACAGTTAGCCTAGAAGAAGATACACTTGTAAGGCACATACATAAATACAAGTTCAATATGTGGTCTGATCAAATACATATAGCCTACCTGATACTTTGGATCAAACCAGTGTTGAACGAGGGTTGTCCAGTCTTCATCTGTAATATATTTCACTGGAGATGTTTGGGTGATTTCATTGTTAGCCTTGCCTTCAAAGTGAGAATTTCTAAGGTGGTACCGATACTGTCGTAGAGCAGACTGAAAAACATGAGTGCATGCTTGTTTAGTTGCATCATCTTTCGGATCCAACTTGAACCTCATCTGTTGAAAAAAGAATGTGAGTCTTATTAGGAGGAAGCTAGAAAGTATGGGACAGAGCAAGACAATATTACTAATTGCAGCAATAACATTACTTATGGATAAATGGTCAAGGAAGGTGTTAAACTGGGTATTGTCTTTCCCATTCCTGTACTGGATCCACGTTGGAAGGATACGTGCATGACACCTAACGGCAACGGCTGCCTCTGATACTAACTTGGCTGACTTTGTAGCATCACGTGGCCTTTTTAAACCTGCCTGAAAATGGATCTCCATTCTTCCTCCTTTAGATTTTGTTAATCTTTCAAGCATTATCCCTGATGTCTGTTTCCGCTTGCACCGTGGTGCTAGTTCAACAACGGATAGGGAAATTGTTAGTGTACATCAAACCGTGAGAGTACATATAAAGGAGCATGCAACTGCAACTTGACTCGGTCAGGTATCGTCTTGGTGTTGATGCCCATGAGGTTCATCTGATCCTGCCAATACATGTTGTGTCAGTAGTGCTTCGGAAGTAGTGTTAGGTGTGAAGGCAGCTTGGGAACTGGCCAGTTCCGGAGCAAACGAACGAGTAACTGGTTGAGATGCTGGTACAGTTGAAGCGGATGCTGCAGCTGGTGGAGCAGGTGATACTGTTTTTGTAGATTTAGCCGGTGGACTTGGACCTTCTACTGCACTATAAGTACCAGTAGAATCTCAATGACAGATCCTTTTCCGTTTCAGCCACGAGTAACAGCACTCCCTACTATATTATTTCCCTTTCTCTTTTTTTACTTTGCCATGTCAAGCTGTACCCACAACACAAAAGAATAAAATCACTCTTCAGAACTCATTGATGCAAGATACAGACAAGCAATACTTTGATGTAAGACAACCGTATGAGGATGGAATATGTAAGAAAAACAGGACGTCATGACATATTCACAGCTACGATGTGCAAACTAAGCAGAAGGATTTTCAAGAAAATATAAGTAATGCAAGCTAGACACCATATGAAAGATGCAACCAATATTACTCTGCCAAGTTAAAAGTGTCTTGTCATAAGTGGCAATTCAAAAAATTAGAAGCAGTACAACATAGAAATCAATGCAAGATGCAACCACTATCAAACTGCCATGTTAAAAGCGTCCAATCATGAGTGACTGATGCGGGATACACAACAGCAGTACTTTGATGTAAGAACATGGTATGATAGATAGATGCAGTGTATTCTAGACACAGAAAGCCATGTCATATGCACATGTATAACGTATAAACTCAGCAGGTGCAATTTAATCAAAATAGAAGAAATACAGGCTAGACAACATATGCAACATGAAACCAATTATCACACTGTCAACTTAGAGCAAGCACCTGCGATGGTGGAGTACGGGAGATGAACTCATCATGTAGACTTGGGACTTCAACTTCATTAGCAGTAGCAGTGGCAAATCTAGAGAGTCTCTGTTTGCGTCGGTGCGGAGGACCACCAACATCCCCTAACTTACTCTTTTCCTTCCTATTTTCTGATATTGCCTTATGAAGTCAAAACCACAAGAAGATGAATAAAATTAGCTCTGCATAACTGGTTGATGCATGATACAGACGAACACTACTTTGATGTAAGGCAAGCGCAGGATAGGAGGATGGAATATATACAAAAAAAGACAGTGTTTCATATTCACACGTACGATAGGAGGATGGAATATGTATGAAAAACAGTAAGTGGAAGGCATTTCAACAAAAATAGAAGAAATGAAAGCTAGGCACCATATGAACATGCAACCAATATCACTCTATCAGGTAAAAAGTGTCTTGTCGTAAGTGCCATTTCAAGAAATTAGAAGCAGTACAAGCTAGAAGACAATGCAAGATGCAACCTACATCACAGTCCCAAGTTAAATGTGTCTTAGGGGTAAGTGATCGTTGCAGGTATAAGTTGTAAGCTACGCAGATGCAATTCAATATAATTAGAAGCAATACAAATTAGACATCATACGGAAAACGCAACCACATATAACAGTTCCAAGTAAGAGCAAGCACATGTGATGGTGGAGTAGGGGAGATGTGCTCATCATGTACACGTATGTTCTAGAAACAGGAACACGTGTCATATTCACAGGCATTATGTGTAAAGTAAGTAGATGCAATTCAAGTTAGAAAGCAATACAAGCTAGACATCATACGCAACTTGCAACCACATATAATAGTGCCAAGTTAGATAAAGCACCTGTGATGGTGGAGTAGGGGAGATGTGCTCAGCAACTACGCATCTACGTTTACTGTCCATCCTTGTGTTGTCTTGCGAATCTTGCTGGGAGGATGGCGGAGTAGAATCTGTAGATACCCCTTGTTTGAGTTGCTCCGAAGGACCACCATCATCCACTGCCGGACTAATTTCCTTTAGATGTAATGATTTTTCATTGTGAAGTCAAACCGATAAGAAAAAGGAATAAAATTCTCTCTTCAGAACTCATTCATTCATGATACTACGAACACTACTCGGATGAAAGGGAAACACATGATGCGAGGATGGAATATGTATGAAAAACAGGATGGTGTGACATATTCACACCTATGATGTGGTAACTAAGCAGAAGGCATTTCAACAAATTAGAGGCACTGTAAGCTAGACACCATATGAAAGATGCAACCAATATCACTCTGCCAAGTTCAAACTGTATGGCGTTTCAACAAATTAGAAGCAGTACATGCTAGAAATCATATGCAAGACACAACCAATATCACAGTGGCGACTTAAAGGTGCCTTATCATAAGTGACTGATGCGGGATATGCAAGAATAGTAGTCTGATGTAGAAACAGGAACACATGTCATATTCACAGGCATTATGTGTAAAGTAAGCAGATGCAATTCAACAAAGTTAGAAGCAATACAAGCTAGACATCATACGCAACATGCAACCACATATAATAGTGCCAAGTTAGAGCAAGCACCTGTGATGGTGGAGTAGGGGAGATGTGCTCATCATCTACACAGCTACGTTGACTGTCTAGCCTTGCGTTGTCTTGCGAATCTTGTTGGGAGGATGGCGGAGTAGAATCTGTAGAGAACCTCCGTTTCAGTTGCTCGGAAGGACCACCATCATCCAATGCCTTGCCAATTTCCTTCAGCTTTATTGATTTTGCATTGTGAGGTCATACCGACAAGAAAAAGGAATATCATTCGCTCTTCAGAACTCATTCATGCATGATACTGACGAACACTACTCTGATGAAAGGCAAAGTCATGATACGAGGATGGAATATGTACGAAAAAATGGACGGCTTGACATATTCACACCTATGATGTGGTAACTAAGCAGAAGGCACTTCAACAAATTAGAAACACTGCAAGACACCATATGGAAGGTGCAATCAATATCACTCTGCCAAGTTAAAACTGTCTCGTCATAGGTGGCGTTCATCAAACTAGAAGCAATACATGCTAGAAATCATATTCAAGACGCAAACCAATATCACACTGCCAACTTAAAGGTGTCCCATCATAAGTGACTGATGCAGGATACACAAGAAGAGTAGTTTCATGTAAGAACATGGTGTGATAGACAGATATAGTATGTACCAAAAACAGGAAAGCGTGTCATATTCACATGTATCATGTGTAAGCTAAGCAGATGCAGTTTACACTAATTAGGAGCAATACGAGCTAGACACCATATGCAACATGCAACCAGATATCACACTGCCAAGTTAGAGCAAGCACCTTGGATGGTGGAGTAGGGGAGCGGAGACTTGGACCTTGTAATGCACTATCAGTACAAGGAGAATCGGTACAGATGCTCCATTTACGTTGCTGCAGAGGACCACCATCATCGCCTTCCTTACTCTTTTCCTTCCTCTTTCTTGATTTTGCCTTGTCAAGTCAAACCCACAAGAAAAAGGAATAAAATTTGCTCTTCAGAACTCATTGATGCATGATACTGACGAACACTACTTTCATGTAAGGCAGCCGCATGATAGGAGGATGGAATATGTATGAAAAACAGGACGGCGTGACATATTGACATGTATGATGTATAAAGTGTAAACTAAGCACAAGGTGCTTGAACTTGTTAGAATCGATGCAAGCTAGAAACCATATGAAAGATGAAACCAATATCACTCTGCCAAATTAAAAGGGTGCCCTAACAAATGTATTTGACCAAATTAGAAGCAATACATGGCAACAGGCTAGAAATAATATGCAATATGCAACGAATAAAGGTGACTCATCGTAAGTGATTGATGCAGGATACAGAAGAGAGGTAGTTTCATGTAAGAACAAGGTTAACACATAGATGTAGTGTGTACCAAAAATAGGAAGGCATGTCATATTCACAGGTATAGTGTGTAAACTAAGCAGATGCAATTTACCCTAATTAGAAGCATTACAAGCTAGACACCGTATGCAACATGCAACCACATATCACACTGCGAAGTTAGAGCAAGCACCTGTGATGGTGGTGTAGGGGAAGTGCGGTCTTCAGGTACAGAGCTACGTTCAATATCTTCATTTAGGCTTGCTGTTTCTTGAGAATCATGTGGAGAGGATGAAATTGCATTCTTTATAAGAGTATTGCGTCTCATATTAACCCACGCGCGTGACTGTCTCATCATAAGCGATAGATGCAGGATACACAAGAACAGTAGTTTGATGTAAGAACATGGTGTGATAGGCAGATGTAGTATGTACCAAAAACAGGAAGGCGTGTCATATTCACATGTATAATGTGTAAGCTAAGGAGATGCAATTTAACAAATTAGGAGCATTGATGAGGGATACACAAGAAAAGTAGTTTGATGTAAGAACATGGTTAATAGAAAGACGTAGTATGTACCAAAAACAGGAAGGCATGTCATATTCACAGGTATAATGTGTTAACTAAGCAGATGCAATTTACCCTAATTAGAAGCATTACAAGGTAGACACCATATGCAACATGCAACCACATATCACACTGCCAAGTAAGAGCAAGCACCTGCGATGGTGGTGTGGGGGAATTGCGGTGATCAACTAGAGAGCTACGTTGACTATCTTCATTTAGCCTTGCTGTTTCTTGAGAATCATGTGGGGAGGATGACACTGCACTCTTTAAACGAGTAGGGCGTCTCACAGTAACCCACTCGGGTGACTGTCTCATCATAAGTGATTGACGAGGGATACAAAAGAGCATTAGTTTGATGTACGAACATGGTTAATAGACATATGTAGTATGTATCAAAAACAGGAAGGCATGTCATTATCAAAGGTATAATGTGTAAAGTAAGCAGATGCAATTTAACCAAATTGGAAGCAATACAAGCTAGACACCATATGCAACATGCAACCACATTTGACAGCGCGAAGTTAAAGCAAGCACCTGGGATGGTTGTGTGTGGCAATTGAGATCATCAACTATAGAGCTACGTTTACTGTCTCCAACTGCTGACACTTCACCCATTAGAGCGCTGGAACGCTTAGTGCTTATCTTCGAATTACACTGGAGCGACTTCTGTCTTTTCTTTTCTGCATTCATCAACACTGCGTCCGAGTCTGAAATACCCATGCATAAAAAACAATAGTGTGATTATGAGTGAAGTGTGTGCACAATTAGTACAGTGTAAAGGTAGCAGATAGCAGGTCGGTGAGAAATAAATGACGGGAGACATATCATAGCTCTACAACATGCATGGCACACTAAATTACTACAGGATTCTATGAAAATAGCAGTCGACTAAAAGAAAATAGGTCAGTCCATTTTTTCTGCACCGTCCTATGTACAAAGAACGGGCAGATCGCCTTCATCTACCTCCAGCCAGTCAGTGTTGACGATCTTCCTTGAAATGCCAGCGACCACCAGCCTAGTATTCCTCCCCTGCCTGCGCCCTCCCCTCGACCTCACCGCACCGCTGTGCTTGGCACCGCCCCCCGGCCATCCATTTAAGCCCCACTGACCTCCAGAGCAGGCGCAAGCAGCTCCTGCGCCCCACACCCCTATGATAGACACCGATGCGCCACTTCCCCGAGAACAGGCGGACTAGGTGCTCCGCGCGCCTAAGAGGGGTTGGTTCTTTTAATTGCGGTTCGACTGACCCTGAATTGACATCCAGGCGGGCTACTGACCTCTAGCAAAGGTGAAATAGTAAAAGGGAGGAAACCTTGTGCATTTAGTATCACGAAGAAGCGCTCAACTAGTTTCTTTCGTGGGATGAATATGGTGTGAGCGGAGACATAATATTTGCACAAATAAGGGAAGAGGAGTACCTCTTTCTGCTGGCAGTGTTGTGTCCTCCTTCTATTTTTCCAACGATCTTCTTGTTGTTTGTCGGAAACCAGAAGTTGTGGGGGACGGCGCAGCCTTGGACGAACCCACGGCCAAGTTGTTGAGTGTGGTGCGGTGGCCGTCTGTCGGCGGCGGGGAAGCAGATCCGAGGCGGCTAATGACGGCCTAGCAGGAACAGCTCCGGTGCCGTGGACGGTTGCGACAGTGGAGCCGCAGCAGTGAGGCGCGGGACAGCGTGGTCGGAGTGGTTCTGGTACGATGCACGTCGGCGTCGGCGTCGTGGAGGCAGCTTTGCCTCGGCTTCAGCTGCTAAGTACTTGAGGGCGTTGCGGTTGTGGTTGCGTTTGACGATGACGTCGGGGTACCGGCTCCGGCGTGATGGAGGAGGGCGGCGGTGGATTGTCCGCTATGTGGTGCAGGACGGAGGAGGCTGGGGTTTCGCGGCTGGTGGAGAGGGCGTTTTCGCGCCCACGGAGTATGAATGGGGAAATGGAGGGAGTCGGGGAACTAAGGGAGAACAATGTTTCGGTTTGAGACGCGCTTGTTTGAAATTTGGGGAAAGATACAAACTTTGCCCCCATCTAAAATTTCGTATATATTGCGGGTTGGGGGTAGGACAGCCATGTCAGGTGTCCCAAATGTGGGCGGGATAGATTTCGGCCGAGCACATGGGTGTTTAGGCGCCCACGGCGTATGAATGCTTCTCGGAGGCGATTGAGACCGCATCTTGGTGAAGTTACAAACCTACCCCGGTTTAGACCTTTGGACATTGGGCCGATAGGCTACACGGGCCAGAGTCAGGACAGTAATTTCCTACCACCAAACATTAGTCTAGCGCGGTTTTGGGTGACCAGAGGCCTATTTAGCGCTTCGTTCAATATTTGGGAGCAGAAGAATTAACGTTTTCGGTTCTCTTGAATTGAACTTTCAGGATTTGTCAAACTTCACAAATCTTTACCCTTGAATATCCTAAAGCTACGATTATTTTGGAATGGAGGGGGTACATTTGAATATACATTGTACACAAGTATATATTAAAAAATATGCAACTTACCACAGTTCATGCGTGGTTCCAGATATAATCTCCTTGGTTGCAAAAAAAAAGTTTGATATGGGTATGAATATATATAGCATGTTCAAACTCACAACAAAGATTGATGCCCCCTTTTACATCTGATTTACAAATGCCATTATCTCGGGTTCAAATAGATGAATGCACTTCCTATGAATTCGAATCTTTGAAACCCCCTTTATGTTGAATTCGACATGTATTCTATTTCATAGCTAGCAATTTGGAATGTATCCATGCAAGTGACAAATGTATAAAGTGCTTCACACTAACAACATGGAGTGCACTAATTAATGTTTATATATGAATTGCAAAAGCATCCATTGCCTGTATTTCAAACTACTCTCACTCTATGAATCGATATGAAATAAACACATGCACGTGCTAGAATTCAATAGAGTATGGGTGTCTGATAGACCTATTTTCGTCCATACGCAATTTGCAAAATTCATGATCTCATCCCAAAATAATAATGCCATTTATATTTTAATTTAATGCGTAGAACCGCCTTTTACACGTAGATGCACTATGCCTCGCCCCATTATCACAAACGTGTTATATATATATATATATATATATATATATATATATAACGCATAAGTGCACACAATTTATATGCATCGGCATTTATCTTTCACACATGCTCACAATCTCTCTCAGGGTGTCAGGGTGTCTCACGCACATGCTCTCTCTATTTCTATCTCTCTCTTTCTGACTACTATGTACCACTCTTTTCACTAATCTCAGTTGGAAAACACTATTTCTCGCACATGCATATATACACACGCACGGTCTCTACTAGGCCTCTATACGCACATATATGTGCCTACGTGTCTCTCGCACGCACATTATCTTTAGGCCTCTCTCGCACACATTGCCCCCGCCCCCGACACACCTCTCTCTTAGTAGTTGGTGGATATGATTTCATCATATCATTCGGTAGAATATCCCTGGTTGTTAGGATAGATGGTAATACGAGGCAAAGTTTTACCCTATTTTGGATCGGACACTTGCAGTTGAAGAAAGAACCTACTCCTGGTACTGTATATTAGTGATAGGGGTGTGTACAAAGTACACGTGAATACCAGGCATTGTGCGTGTGTGTATACTATCGACGAACTAGCCCCCAAGCTTGTATAACATACTAGGGGCCTAGGGTTACAAATCATATATAGCCGGCTTATCACCAGTGGGGATAGAGTCCTCCACGACTCTGGTAGCTTCGTGTTGTACGCTGAGTCCTCCACATGGGTCTTTGTATAACACGTTCGGTCCAACCTATATGTGGCGCAGGATGGAACCGACTCATGAGTCTTCATGTTGACCCACCACAACTAGAAATGATGTGCCCACCACACCACACACACAATCGGCCACTAAGAAAATAAGCATATACAATAGTACAACGGTATCTAGCTCACGATACGTTTCCATATTTTGTTGATGACACTGACGGACTTTGCATTTCATGCGTGCTCCGTATTTTGTTGACGACACTTACGGTCATTGTATTTGAAGCGAAAGCACGATATGGTCAGTGGACTTTAGAATAAGCTCATCACGGTCACCACATACATTTTGTCGTGCTAACCAACATGTGGTTGGATGGTTAGGAGGACAGTGGTTTCTCGAGCCCACCAAGGTTAAAGTCCCAGTGCTCGCATTTATCTTGTGTTAATTTCAGTATTTTCCGGCGATGTACGTTCAGTGGGAGGAGACGTTCCACTCGACTACGAGGCACCTATGGTGACTTCGTAAAATCTCAAGATCATATATGCTGGCCCACTCTCTCGAAGGTGCTCATAGGGGTAGGGTTCGCGTGTGTGCGCTTATAGCGGTGAGTGCTTGCGCGTATATATGAGCCCTTGCGTCTGTACCGTGTTAAACAAATACATGTCATGATTATACAGTCACTGGCTCACCCGTACATCTCCGTATTTTGTTGATGAGACAATCAATTGACCAGTCAAACGTTCCATGTGGCGCAACTAGTGTTGCACCATCGGGGTGCGTAACCGTGGGGCCCACCTTGTCAGCCCGTATATGAAAGAAAGAAATGGTAGTTTGAGTCTGTACTGTGTTAATAAAATAGGAGTACATTTTAGGGTGATCATACGGTCACTGGCTCACCATACAGCTCCGTAATTTGTTGATAACATGATCAATTAACCAGTTAAATAGTCCACATTTAGCAGCGCACATTACCATAGGGCCCACCCGTAAGCGCGTATATGAAGGACAGAAATGGTAATAAATTAGTGGTCGGTGGGTATTCGAAGTCGTGAGACCTCTGGTTGGCAGTCGACAGTTGTTGGGGGGTGTTGATTGGGCGCTGGGGTGGGGATCGCCGAAGAAAAAGCTCGGCGGGGGGGGGGGGCTAGAGGGATGGCCGGTGCGGAGGTGGACTGGCGGTGGGGAGTGGTTTCGGGGAGGGCAGGCCGGCCGCGGGTGGCAGGGGCTGGCGGTTCGGCCGGTGGTGGCTGGCGGCTCAGGGGGGGTGGAGTTTGATGATAAACTGGAGGCCCTTGATTTCTTATCCAATGGCTGGAAAATCTAATGAACAGAGATGATAAAGTCAGTCGACTAACGTTTAGCCTCACCCCGCACGTACACATGCAAGCACGCAAGACACGCACGCATTCAGGCGTCCAACATGACACATACACATAACATACACACGCACGCATGCTGGCGTGCAACACTGACACGTACACATGCACTCACGAACACATGCACGTACGCACCCATGCATGCAACACTGAAACGTACCATTGCACGCACGCAACACTCGCAGGTCTGCATGCACACAACACACGACGAAAGACACATGCTCAACCTATACGTGCATGCACCCTTTGTTAAGGACATGGATTGTTACGGGTATTAATCAATCTTATCTGTGATAAGTAGAACATTTGCAGCGGTCTTTATGAATCACAACGTATTGAACGAGCTATCAACATAGTAGGCTTATCTACATGAAAAAGATGATGTCACACTCAATGAACAATCATCGATTTATGAAATGCCCGCTTCTGACCGCCCTGGCCACCAAAGGTTCCTCTGCTGTGCGCTGCCTGCGTTGGGTCACTGACATGCAGGCCATGCACCCAAAGAGCCCACACGTTAGTGGAAGAACGGTGCGGTGTCCTAGGTCAGAGTCGAGGGCGTGACTCGCTACACGCCCGGCTGAACACGCCTACGTGCCGCATTCAAACGCCTCCATGAAACCCGCCCGTGTAGAAGCCGAGAAACCCACTCTGGACACACGTCTGTTCATGACCGGGACGACATTAAATGCAACACCGGCCGAGCTCCTCCTGTCCGCCATCTATTTAATCTCCTATTTAAACGAGGCCAAAAGCTGGCCAAGAATCGCACACCTTCGCCGCTCCCCTATCTCCTCCACCATTTTATCCACTCTTACAATGGCTTACGAATAGTAGGTATTCCGCATCCAAGCCGGCTGGGTAGCCCGCCGGATACGAGCTATGCAGCTCGCTGATCCACCTCCCTCCGCTCGCCCGAAGAAGCCAGTTGCCGCCCCAAGCCGGCGCGCGGTTCAGCAACTCTCCGCTCCAGGCCAGCTCGACGAGGAGCAGCGCACGGGCGTCATTGCTGCCGTCCACGCCACCGCATCGTAACACATCTCCCATTTCTGTGGCCGAGACTCCCATGCCGGTGGCTGTGCCATGCAAGCGGCGACAGAAGTCGGGTGTGCGGAGAGCGACGAGTCGGTGGCCAGCGCCTCCGCGTCCGCCGCCATCATCGAGGAGAAGTAGAACATGGGAGGCCGCCGCCGCTTGGGTCCCATGAAGGCCACCGCGAAGGCGATGCCGGCGTACACAGCAGGTGTCTTGCCGGATCCTTTTGTTGTGAGGACCTTCGTCGACCCCGCATGGGCTCCACGGAAGAGGGGAATGTTAGGATGAACTCGAGCCGGTGCATGCCATGGCGAAGTAGTGTCCGGTGATGAACAAGAACCAGTGCCACTCACCATCATCTTCGGCACCAGCCAATGATATCAGTTGGGCAATGGGGAAGTGAGCCGTCCTTTGCGCTGAAGCATATACCTACAGGGCTCCCGGCAGTCCGGTGATCGTGCTGCCGGACATGAGGAACACAAATCGATCGGCGGGCAACCATTTAGGCCAGGTATTATATACATGTGCTGTCCAGAACTAGCACCACGTAGTTCATTTGAATGTAATGAAATCCGTCATGTTTGTATGAAAATCCAGTATTTTATATGATTTCCATCGTGGTTTATATGAAATATTAGTTTGTCTACATGTTTGCGTGAATTTCATCCGGTTGGTTGAGTTGTTGTCATAATGTGTGCGGCTACGGTTGGATGGCGTAAGTTGCGGGTCGCCGGTCGGTCTGCGGGTGGCTCGGGCGGTGTTGTGGGACAAAAAAACATAGCTCGTGCGAGCTCGTCACCAACGTGCGCGCTGGAGGATCTTCTACCACGGGTGAACAAACAAATTGCGAATTGACGTGTTATTTTAAAAAAAGAGGCAAACCATGTGGGGCCTACCCTAGAGGCAAGGCTCTATACACCGGAGTACTTTTGATGTGTCCCGTCAACTCGGAGAACGAGGAGAAGCTTTCTTAGTACGCAGTCTCCCCCGCCCACAGGCGCGGTGGCTCGCAGGATGAGGTGAAGCTTGCTTACGAGTAGTTGTAGTAGTACTCCTACTACTGTACGCCTTCTGCCCGCTCCCTCGCCGACGCGCGCGGTGGCTCGCAGCCTGAGGAGAAAATTTTACTACTCCCTCCGTTTACTCCTCGTCCCTACTATGTACCTTGGTTAGTACTCCCTCCATTTACATATACAAGGCCACTATAAAAAAATACATTTTGCATCTATACAAGGCCAAAAATAGTAATCGAGACAAAAGTTACTACTCCCTCCTTTCCAGTTTATGGCTCAATTTCAAAATCTCTCCAACCAAGGTAGACGGTGAGTGGTCGAATTAATTTCGTAGTTTGCACAAGTAATTAGTACGCTCGTTTTTCTCAAGAAATTATGTTTACCGAGGCATTAATTAGAACGAATGCATGAATGACCACTAAATTTCCATGAACTTCTACATGCATTGGTTAGTTTCCTCTTGACACTGCTTGCGTCGGGTGATCTAACGCACCTCGAAATCCAACATGTAATGGTACTACTACTAGTATAGTAGAATTGAGACTTATCAAACGGAAAAACGAATGTTTTTTAGATGAGCCCTATAAACCCTAGTGGGTACGTACTCTGTAAAAACAGATTTTTCCAAAACTAAGTCGCTCCCTTTCATGAATTCTATAGTATACTCCTCTGTCGATGCTCCCTTTCATGAATTATGTACTTCATGTCGCCGACATGTGGGACATATAGCAACCGGGTCGACATGTCAAGCAGCAAATAACAGTGCAGAACAGCAGGGCGGACGCACCCCACTCGTATCGGCCCAGTAGTAGTAATGAGCAATGAGACGTCAAATCACAATGCCGCACCTTCCCATACGGACGAAGCAACCATTATTTCACACTTCGGTTCGCCATCATCTCAAACCACGTAGTATTGCTTCATCCTCAAGAGATACATGCGCATCGCCTTGGTACATCATGACACGTGGGACCGCATGACAGGCCATGCTCCCCCGCCGATCGCTCGGTAAAATCACCTCATTTTTCCTATACTTCCTCCGTATCGGTATACTACATGGCATGCACGTCGTTCTAGGTTGAGAATTTAACTGGCTATATATGTGATCAACTGTACTCTAGCCTTTTAAAAAATGTATACTTTTGTACAGTAGTACTATCGATGGATTGCGCCATGGAGCAAAAATTGAAATTAAAAAAAAGGTGGTACATATAGAGAGCGTTCGTCGCCAAATTATGCATATAGTACTATTAAAAAAGCTAGTACGTGCTTAAATGGGGTGCTAATTATATTAAAGAAATACTAGTATGTACATACTGAAGAGTTAAAGTAACGAGAAGAAACATAACATAGTTCTACTGGGGGCTCAGCACAACACACCCCTCAAATTAAACTAAGCACACCTGAAATTAAACTATGCAACTAACCCAATAGACACTGCATTAGAACCACCATGAGCAACGACACTGCCACTTTACTCGGAGTCCTTGTCCACGTCCTCGACTTTATCCTTGTCCCTCTTCCTCTTGGCCGATACTTCTTTGCTTCAACCGCACACTTGGCTCTTGCTCTTCATCCAACCCTTGTAGATATTGAAACAAAGGTAGCCATCCATTGCAGCATAGTGGATGTGGTCTATATCTAGTACATTCTGCTGCCATGCATGACGATGAAACTTGTAATGAGGTTTCTCCAGTTTACGGTACGAAGGATGAACCATGGCTCCTGCCAGGGTCAGCAATGAAGGCTGACGAGAGGGCAGCAACCGATTCTTCTGGAGATCGAAGGGGTTGCCTACAACGAGGCCTATCCGAACCCAGGACTTCTTTGTCGTTCTTAAAGTCTACAGTAACGAATTTCACTGTTTTGTCCTTGAGGAAGTTCTTAAAATCCTGGCACTCAACGTCGGCATGGCATATGTGGTAGACCAAGCAAATGTTATATACGCAAACCTCGATCATGGCGGGCTTCTTCCTCTCTTCATCCTTTAGATCCTTCTCTCGTCCCAGGATGGTGCTGTACTCAACATCTTGCCTAGCGACCCACTCATCATCTGATTTTTGAACATGCGTTTGAAGCGAGAAAGGCATCCTTTCACCATCGCGGAAGAACGGGTGTAGATGACATCGAACTCATCCCCGGTGATGGTTCTAACCTTGTACTCACTGCTGATCATGGAAATTTGGGATGCCATGGATTTGGGAGGAGGGTTAGGATTAGTGGAACTGCTGTAATGTGAATGGACGGGATGACTAGGAGCGAACCGCCGTAGTATTGAAGGACGTGCGGGGACGATTAGGAGCGAACTGCCGGCGTGCAAACGGCAGGGTAGTGGCTTTCCATTCTCCCATGATACGGGCTTCCGAGAGCCCTTGGATCTGAGATCAAACGGTTGCTTGGCGTGATTCTAGACCTATGGGTGAATATCCTATCCTCGAGGGTTATTCTGCAAATTTTCAGCAACTTAGCATGCCACCGTTTGATCTCAGATACAAGGGCTGCCAGCAGCCCGTATCATGGTTGCGCCTACCACGACCGTCGCGTCGCTCGCGCGTTCGCGCCCTTGGAGATTTAACATGGTGCGTTAGGCTATCTGATGTTGGCATGTCATACATAGTCATCACTTAGTCACTCATACTACAACAAGGTTGGCTATAAGGTTGGCTACAAGTGTATTTTTTTTACTTCTCTCTATCTCTTTGTTCGTACTCCCTCTGTCCCATAATATAAGAACGTTTTTGACACTAGTGTAGTGCCAAAAACGTTCTTATATTATGGGACACAGGGAGTACTAGTATTTATTGCATTTGCCAAGGAGTGACCTCTTCCAATGAAATGGTGTAATTATTAGTTTTCTGTTGCTATGTTTGCTTCATTTAATTATCTATAGACTCAAAATTGTCTTTTCGCCTAGGTACACGTGCTTAGCACCATTTCTTCCTTGGGTCACCAAACTAGTCTCTCTCTTCTTGATTAACTTGCCACATCAGACTTTATGCCTATGTGGCAAGCTTAGCACCTATAGGAGCAAGTGAGTACAATAGTGCGCTTTACATGGCATTTTTGCATATGTGGAGGAAAGAGAGGCAAGGAAAAAGTGGAGAAGTGGGCTCTCATGCAAGAGCCAGCCTCTACTACATGGTGGAGCATTGGGAGAGGCACATGTATGGAGGTGGTCAGGAATCAGGAGACTCACGCTGGTCGTAGAGCCGCAGTTAAAATGATAATGGCAAGTCAAATCATGGGGCCCACATGTCCAGTACTAACTCGCTGTCAAATCACATAGCCCTATGTTTGAAACAGCCTACTCCCTCGTCTTCTCGCGTCTCTGTCGAACCGACAAGGCAGAACTGCCCCGCCTACCGCGCAGGAAAAGCCCCGCCCTCGACTTTTAAATACAACTACATCCGCTTAAGAATCCAATGATATACTTTTTGTGACATAGTAACTCATATTTAGTTAGTCAAATGGATGACCTAGAACTACGTGCAGGCCCTATAAACCGAGACACCTAAAAATAAAAAACCAAGACGGAGAGGGTAGTTCAGCACGTATCTTTTTAGATCAATATAGTCGGGATTCAACAAGGAGAAAAACCAAGTGGTAGGCTGCTACTGTTGTGTTGGCGTAGCAACTCAAGCAGGGTCAGTCCGCACACGAAATGGTGACACACTTACCATGACCCCTTTGGCCGACATGTGGCTCATCCACCGTCTTGTTCCACGCGTGATGCACCAAATTACAGTTCGGAGCAGCGGTTGGAATTGGAGGCACCCCGGTCGTAGCGCCGCAGTAGTAGAAAATTAGCGATGAGGGATCAAATTACAAAGCCCCACCTTTCCCGCATTAAGCTGGACGGACGAAGCAACCATCATTTCACTCTAGGGCGCAAGAGCATAAAGAAAAGAGAAAACAATGATGTGTGCGGCAGCTACCTAGGGCACCCTAGGGTAGGGATCTCCACTACAAATCCTTTGTTTTGAAAGCGCCTCCACTACAAATCGTCTTCTCCCTCATCCTCTTGCAGAAAATTGATGATGAGTGCGGCGGTAGGGTTTGTAGGAGTACTATGCACGTGTGGGGCCACGTTGTAGTGAACGGGTTCGAGTCGACGCCTTAAATATGTGTGGGCCGCTTGGTTTTACGGGAACGAGGCTGCATTTTGGGTTCGGGGACCAGTGGAGATATAGTACATACAAAAAATTGTGGACGTAGGTTCGACCGAAAGGCAATGATGCATGGGCCCTGCATTTTGATATACTCGGGGCCGCGTGAAATTTCCTACTCTACTCAAAACTAGTAAGGTACACATGTATTGAACGCATGAGATTTCGAAACCAAATTATGAATAAATACACACTATAGCACGTAAAGCTTTGAGTCATATATGCATGATGTAGATGTTCGTTTAGTTCTTATAGTTCATCTCATTCAAAATCAATTAGTTTTATAAAAATGTTAAGGTTCATGGGGTTGTGCATTGTAAATCATAAAGTAAAAAACAAATAATGGTAATTCATTTAGAAAAAAATAATCAATTATGATACAGAAGATTCTAGAACAAAGGAGAAGTGCTTGCGTTTTGAGGTTTGTTCATTATTCTTATGTTCAACCATGGAGTCTTATAAATTGTACATGTGGTAGGTCTGGTGGAATGTTGATGATATCCAACGGCCAGTAGTGCTCGGATTTGCCTATCTCTGCACTGTCGGATTAGCTTCATCCAGTGACCATCTTTCAAAGTTATTGGCACACTATATAGTTCTTGTTCCATAGTTGCATGCTTTGGAAAAAAGCTACTAGTGGGTTGTACTATCTATTTAGGAATAGAACATGTATACATGGAAGTTGTAGGGAAAGAGATGACATGGAGCATCTCAATTCCTATGAGTAGGGATTGGAAAAGAGATGTCATTTGGTTCACATCATAGGAACTTTTCTATTGAATCTATAGATGACATGTATCTCAATTCCTATGAGGAGGGATTAGAAAAGAGATGTAATTTGGTTCATATCATAGGAACTTTTCTATTGAATATACGCTAATGTTTATTTTCCTTTGAAATTAAGGGAGTATAGGAATCCATTCATATGAACCAAGTGGCTCTAAAGCTATAAAAATGATATCATGTTTATTTCCTTTGAAATGTGGAGTATATGAATCTATTCCTAAGAACCAATTGGCTCTAAAGGAAAAAAACCTATAAAAATCATATCATATAGAGTTCCTATGATATTCTTCAACACTAAAGGATGGTTGAAATTTCTGCGGGTGATATGATGGTCTTTCTTTGTAGATTCCTCACCCATCTTTATAGTTACCTCTCGAAGATGAATGAAATGATATATACAGGGTATTCTACATGTGCAATTTGGTACACAAAAACTCCGTAAAAGTTTGCGAGGTTTGAATTTTCAATAAAGCTATATGCACTGCATTTAGTAACGGAGGGAGCATACGACAGTTGCTAACACTCACGTGGAAGATTTGTGTGTAGGAGGAGTGGCTGTTCTGTTAAATGACATGGCAAAACTGACACTGTCGGATGCCGATCTAACGGTTCTTACGGTGTTCGTCAGGAAAAGGCTTGTGGCGAACGTTTGTTGGATAATCATTTACGGACACATGCATTGCATTGATACGTGCCCTCCTCTCTCTCACGCACACGCACCCTCATGAGTCACGACTCTCCAGAGTACTCTCGCAGACTCGCACGTCGCACCCACCATATATCTGCAGGTAGACGTCATGCACATATGTGCTCTTCACACCCTACCCTCAGTACTTCTAAAAAACAAAAGACGTCACGCACATTTTATTTTAGCTCACACGTCACACACTTATACTATTACTCTTGCGGCGAACGTTCTTTGGGCATAGTATATTGTACTCTCACGAAGAGAAGCAGTGCACGCACGCACCAGTTCTCTCACACCCACTTGCGGGTACACGTACGAGCGCATTTTTTTGAAGCTGGTACAACAAAATCACTCCACAATATATAAAAGTAGGAGCCTTAGCACTTGCTTTACTAGGGTTCCTCTCGTTCACTCTCTCATGCTGTCCAGATCTAAGCAAGACATAGGTGGCCACACTCTCTCTCAGCTCACGGCTGGTCACAAATCCGGCTGGACAACCTCGACCGGGGCAGGGGTGTAGGTGCATCGTTCACTCTATCGTCGGCAACGAGGGAGGATACCAACGGCTGCCCGCGCGTCCCGGTCGGCGGCCGTGTCGTTCTCTCCGAGAGAGAGCCGGCTCGGGAGGGCCTCCGACCCCTTCTTCATCCCTGTGGTATTGTGGCCAAGATGCAACGTCCCGACGCCGTCTTTGCCACATGTCGACGAACCTCAGGTATATATTCCTTGGAAACCGACCTTGCTCTATTGCCCCAGCTCCCTTCGTGTGGATCCTTTTCTACTTCCTTCCATTGTTCCAAAGCCACCTAGACTTCTACTAGTATTAGAGGTAAAGCTAGTTCATACAGTCGACTCTAAGCATTGGTTCAAACAGGGAAGAAAGTGGGAAAGCTGTAGCATGAATCTAGGACTTGGTTCTAAGAGGAAACGGGGGAAAGTAGTAGATACCTATTGTCCCTACACCCAAATCGCTACCGTTACTGTAAAATCACATGAAGCATTAAGCAATGCCACCTAATGTCACTATAAGTAATGGTCTAGTGCCGTCGATAAATTGAAGAAATGCCACCACCATTTTATGAAGTTCTTCCGTCTTGCTTTATTTCCCATGAGTTGTGTTTTTGCAGTTACACTTAAATCTCACACCGCTAACATTGCTTCATCCCAGTGGAACTGCACAAATTTGATTGCACATTTACTTACCATGTGCTACTCTCATGACAGTAATACTAATGCTATTGTTCTGCATGTTAATCTAGTGGCATTGTTGATGTGATGTGATGCTACATACTTAAGGACTCTTCATACTGTCAATCTAGTGCCAATTATAACACAATAGATGATGTTGTTAATCATACGCCACTTCAAATATCTATCACTGTTTAAATAATTATATTTCGTATTTGCGCATACAGGGATGTCTGTCTCCATATCATTTCGGGATGTCTGTCTCTGTATCGTTTCTATCCGCGCAATCAAAAGCACACACCTCAGTTTTAGTACAACTGCGCAAAATGAGATGGCTATCCCTCGTTGCCGTCGTCTAACCTCCCGTCTTCAAGGTATCCCTACATTGGTAGAATGACCAACGCAATCTAAAAGAAGCTGATTCGTACGTTTTACTTCCTGATTGTAGTGCAGGGACGAGCGAAAACAACTGCATCCTAGTCTAGAATGCACTTTCTACCAGTTCATCCATGGACCGAGGACAAGCTGGCACGGCTGCACGGCGGTTTTTTTTGACAGGTGCACGGACAAGAGGCATTGTGGTCTGCTTATTTCTGCAAATAGCGGTGCTTAAATTTAGTGGAATGCACAAGAATTTCATCTGGTCAGTACACTGCATGGTTCAGTTCAGCATTCCAGCTGAGACCACAATTATAATTGGTTATTCTGGAATGAGAGAACCTAACCCTGGATGGTGGCAACAAGAAAAAACCAAAGTGAACTCCAGGAAATTTAAGCCTGCCGGGAGGCCCTTTGCTTATAGAAGCCTTGCTTGTTTTTTCCTGATTTGTAAACCTTCTCACAACTTTTTCTTTTGCTGTGAACTAGTATATGCTTGTTATGTTCTATGAATCATTGAGATGTATAAAATTGCTTAACTTATGCTTTTCAAGTTTTTTATGAAGACAAGTTTAATGTGAGTGTTCCACATGAGCGCTGGACTAGCGTGTGAACGTTTAGAATTTATTACATTGTGGCCTCAGTCAAGGTTTTAAATAGCAGCCGCTATGACTGCTATTGCGGCCGCAATAGCGGTAGCGCAGGCCAGCCGCTACAAGTCCAACACTGCGCTTGCTAATAGCGTGATTGGTACGATGCGGCCGCTATATTGGCTGTCAGAGCGCAACAGCGGGCCTTTCTGTAGCGTAGGCTGCGGTCATAGCGGACAACTGAAGAAATTATCCTACATATAAATTTGGGACGCACATCCCACCGGTTAATCCTAGTTTGACCCACTCATCTTATCCTATCCCCTTCTCCTGGCGGCGGGCGGCGGGCGGCTGACACTTCCCCAGCGGCGGTGCGGCTAACACCGGAGGCCAGACGGAAAGGCGAAGGCAGGCTCCTAGCTCCTGTTGGACGCCCTTCCTTGGCCGCCGACGGGCCGGTGCGGGCCAACACGGCGAGTCAGCGCCTCGGCGAGCAGTACCTCACAAGGACGTCGGTGCTCAAGCTCAACGCCATCGTCTCCTCCCTGGTCCCTGCTCAGCGCCCCCATCGTCCCATCCCCTACTGGTCCACATCCCAATCAGTCGCTCCACTCCCCAGCTCGCAATCTTCAGTCTCGCAGCTCATCACCTCAAGGTACCTGCTTTTCTATGTTTTTTCTTTATATATACTTGTCGATGCATAGTACTCTGCTTGTGATAGTACTCTGGACAAGTGCTAGTCTCTTCGATGGTACCTGTAATTGACGTATAGTGCTCTGGAGTATCTTCGGCAGCACTAGCACGTACAGAGTTACAGTTAGTAGACAAAATTCTCCGGCTGACATAGTATCTTCGATGCATAGCTTAGTAGAGTAGTTAGCGGAAAAAATTCTCAAGGTACCACTTGCAGTTACAGTAGAAAAAATTAGGGGGAGCTCAGCTCATATAACACTCCATAGTATCTTCGGTAGCACTGACACAGATGAAACTTACATCCTTGTTCGATTCTTGTTGCATTCAATAGCTCTGCTCATAGAATAGTATAGTACATATTTGCTACTAGTATATAGGCGTGCCTCATGATTGCATTCCTGTTAATATAATAGATGGAACTTTCACAATATTGTCTTTATAAATTCAGTTCAGTTGTAATTTCTTTTGTACAGCCAACCATGCTACATTCAGTTTACTTGCAATTCTTTTGTACTTTATTGACACATTCAGTTTGGTGGGAGGTTGACTTGTGGGCCTACTAAGTTGACGGGGATGAAGGGCTTTGTGAACTTAGTCAATATGAACGATTCTAGCTCTAGTGACCGTACGATGTCCATCCAACGGCTGTAGTGCTTCTTCAACCTCTGGTCTTCTTGCTCTAGCCGCCCAAACCAGCACCAGTCGTGCCGCATGCTCCTACCTCCTATGGTCGGCTGTGCTGCCGCGGAGGCCTCACCGCGCCATACTATTCCCACCGCTGGCCAGGCCCTGCGGCGACGGCAGCCTCACACCACAGCCGAACCAGTGAAACCTTGTACTCCTCTCCGCGCGGGCTTCCACTGCCGCGTCTTCCCCGGCTCGACGTCGTTCCCTTCCTAGGCCTCGCCGTCGTCCACCGCCGTGGCGCTCTTCATGCGGCATGGTCAACATGGTCAAGGAACGACTTCCATCGAAAGATTACTGTACGTGGAGAGGCTGACAGCTGGGTCCACGGCCGCAACCCAGTTTTTTGTGATTTGCCAAGTAAGTCAGTTTGTCAGGCCTGCTGGGTTGCAAATCTTTTAAGACGAGGAGAGCATTCATTCGACTGGCTGAGAAAATGGCCCATCAGTAATGAGAAATGGGTTGTACATTTTTAAAACACATCAAACCGGCAATTAGTTTCAAATATCTTTTTTTTCATTTTGGGATTTTAAATTACATTAATTTTAATGCATGGACAACTTGTTGGATTTTATATTGATATACATTTATTTTTAAAATCAGTTTGAATGTGAGTCGAAATTTTGGGATTAAAAACAGTTCGGACCGCACCGAAATATGCAAAACTTTGTATAATTTTTTAACCGTGCCACAATATGGGCTGTAATGCTAACAAAAAGAATATGGGCTCCAAAAAAAACCTTAAGAATTAGCAAATGGGTTGTAAATTACTAGAAATAATGGCAGATGGGTTGTATGCTGCTTTCCACAGATTTGAACCTGTCCTAAAAAAACAGGTTGACGCACAAGCAGTGACTGTTGGATGTCCATCCAACGTCCGTCGTGCTTCTTCAATCTCTGCTCTTCCTGCTCCAGCCGCTCAAACAAGCGTCGGTGGGACTGCCTGCTCCCTCCTCCCCACGGCCGGCTGTGCTGCCACGCAGGCCTCACTGCCCCACTGTACTCCCTTCGCTGGCCTAGCCATCCCTCTACTCACCCACACCTGCTGTTATTCTCCGGCGACGGCAGACGAACCAGTAAACCCTCGTACAGTCGTACTCCCATCCGCGTGGGAAACAACTACCGGGACTTTCCTGCCTCCGTGTCGTTCCCTTCCTTGGCCTCGCCGTCGTCCACCGCCCTGGTGCTCTCGGTGCGCCCTGGTCAACGTGGTCAACGACCGACATGCATCTGAATCAGACTGTACGTGGAGAGCCCAACAGCTGGGTCCACGACCGCACTCAAGGAAATGCCTCCTTATTACGCGCAAAATAATGATTCCTCCACCTGACATCAGGGACCCACCGAAAAGGCCTCTATATTTCACGAAAAAAACGTTACTGCCGCTGACAGTTGGACCCACCAGCTATATCTTCGCACGCAAGGAAGTGCGTCCTTATTACACACAAAAAAGGAATACACCCCCTGTTAGTTGGGACCCAGTATAGTGGCAGGCTGACTTGTCGGCCTACTAAGTTGACGGGGACGGAGGGCTTTGTCAACTTAATCAATATGCATGATTCTAGCTCCAGTGACCGTACGATGTCCATCCAACGACCATAGTGCTTCTTCAACCTCTGGTCTTCTTGCCTCTGGTCGTGCCTCGTGCTCCTGCCTCCCATGGCCGGCTGCGATGCGGCGGAAGCCTCACCGCCCCCTACTACTCCCACCGCTAGCCAGGCCATCCCTCTACTCAATCACACCCCCTGTTATTCTGCGGGGACGGCAGCCTCACACCGCAGACGAACCAGTGAACCCTCGTACTCCTCTTCGCGTGGACATCCACTACTGCGTCTTCCCCAGCTCCGCATCGTCCCTTCGAAGGCCTCGCCATCGTCCACCGCTGTGGTGCTCTCGGAGCGGCGTGGTTAATGTGGTCAACGACCGACTTCCATCGGAAGAGTACTGTACGTGGCGAGGCTGACAGTTGGGTCCACGGCAGCCGCAAGGAAGTGCCTCCTTATTACGCGCAAAATAATTATTCCTCCTCCTGACAGCGGGGACCCACCGGACGGGCCACCATATTTCATGAAAAAAATGTTTCCCCCCTGACTGTTGGGACCCACCAGCTACACCTTCACGTGCAAGGAAGTGCGTCCGGCCAAAAAAATGTTTCGCCCCTGACTGCTGGGACCCACCAACTACATCTTCGCACGCAAGGAAGTGCCTGATAGTTGGGACCCACCTAGTCGAAGCGTACATAGTGTTGTCATTCTGGTCGCGAATGTGTACGTACATATATACTAGTCGATGTAGAGGCGCGCATGTGTCGTAGTAGAGGCGCGTACGTGTCGTAGTAGAGGCGCGCACATAGCATGTACATGTACGTACAACGGCCAGTGTGCAAGAAAGAAAATACAGCCACGTATGTGTACATATGGGCGGGGTCTCAAACACCTACTCGCGCATACATACGTTCAGGGCTCGTGTACATGGCTGGATCAGAACAGAGAAACAGCGTCGTCGTCATGTTCATGGGGAGGCGACAGAATGTGTCGTCTTCATGGGGAGGCAACAGAATGCGTCATGTTCATCAGGAGGCAATGGAACGCGTGGGAGCCAACCGGCTGGGTCAGAACGGAATGCGTCGTCGTGTTCATCGGGAGGGCTTGGATGGAACAGACGATGGAAACGAGGCCTGGCGTACCGCAGAATGGAGGAAACGGCCTTGTGTTCGACTGGCCACGTTCAAAATGGGATCTTGTTCATTGGGAGGGGTGTGGTGTACCGCAAAACGGAGGAAACGGACCTCCTACGGTCGAAACGGGGGTCCTGTTGATCGGGAGGGGTGTGGCGTACCGCAAAACGGAGGAAACAGACCTCCTACGGTCGAAACGGGGGTCCTATTCATCGGGAGGGGTGTGGCGTACCGCAAAATGGGACTCCACGGGATACTGTTCGTCTCCACCGTCGACCTCCTCCAGTCTCCACGGGCTACCGTCGACGTCCTCCAGCCTCCACGGGCTCCTGTTCATCCAACCTCCACCGCGCTCTACTCCTCCAGCTACTGTTCAACCACCCCTCCACGGGCACCCATCCACCGTCTACTGTTCATCCAGCCCTCTCCCACCGCTCACTATTCATCCAAACCCCTCTCCCCCCCCCCCCCCCCCGCAACGCTCACTGTTCATCGAATCGATCGACTTCAGTTAGCAGCAGTAGTGAAGGAATCGCTCGATCGGGTTTAGTTAACAGCCATCGATCGATCGCTCGGGTTCAGTAACGCGTAGCGTGCAGTGCAATCACTCGGGTTCAGTTAGAGCCCAACGCCTTCGCTCGGGTTCAGTTAGAGCCAACGCCACACACACGCGCACGTATGTGTACGATAGAAACGCGCATCGCTCAGCCCCCAACCTCCCACCATAACTGGGAACTCCCCGAAATTTTCCTCGCCCTCGCTTCTACCACGGTTATTTCCGTCATGGACGGCCCAAATAATGTCATGCAGCTGCGTCTCCGGCCCGCCCAGGATGAAAAGCCCATTTTTTGTCATGATTTTTTGTCATAGAAGTAGGATCCCACCACATCTATGATGATACCGGGTTTTGTCACAATTATCGTCATAGAAGTGTCATATGTATGATAGAAAAAAATTTCGTTCGGCCCAAAATGTCACGGATGTGTCCTTTTTTTGTATTGTATACATAGTGGTTTAAATCACTTGTGTTTCTTATACTGGAAAGTAATTCAGAATTTATTTCTGTTTCAATTAGAGCCCTGATGCAGACAAGGATTGTGTGGTTGTACATGTCACTCGCTATGAGGCGGATGACCTGAATATATGCACTGGAAAACAGAGTTCTTAGGCTGTTGGATCCTAGAAGCCATTTGCGGTTATACCAAGGAAGAGTTGTACTCCAGCCTCACTATTGTCAGGCGTGTTGTCCAGGGTGTACTGAAGCACACGAAGTTCAAAGCTACTCCTTCGTTTGTGAGGCATACTATTCTTGTCAAGCTTACACAGGAAGATGACGTGGCATGCCTCCACAAACAAGTTTATTAGTGGCAAGGCCACAAGGTTGTCTTCATGAAGGTTCATAGGATTGAGCTACTGCGGGACGTCCTCGATGATGTTCATGGCAAGGTCCGTCTTGTGTCCAGCACAAATTAGACCGAGGCATGAAATAGTTGCCCCAGCTAGTGTTTAATAGTAGTTTGGATTGTGTCTAATTATTCGAACCTTGCCTGTTATCGAGCCCTCTGGGGCTAGCACTCAGAGTTTGAATCCATCTATGGGAATTGCTGCTACTTTTGTGTGCCCGTGAATCATGTGAGAACCATCGTAATTGTTGCCGAAATAGATGTATCATCACTAGTTTTTCCATGAATATGGCATGATAAGACATAAGTTGTCACGGTTTATCATACGAGCAGTGTGTGTTTTGATGAATAGAGTACTTATTCGAGAACTGCGCACCAACGTATACATAAGTACTTGTAAACACTGTTGGTGCTACCCCACTTGTAAGCAGTTGTGCAAAACACGGCACATTGGCTCAGCTCGCTTCAACACTAGGCTATCGACCAGCTAACAATCAACAATATACTGTCTAAACAGTGGTTCATGCAGTTAACTGAGGCAACGGTGTAAATTTTAAACGTTCACATGCTAGTCCAGCGTTCATGTGGAACACTCACATTAAAGTCGGCTTCATAAAAAACTTGAAAAGCATAAGTTAAGCAATTTTATATATCTCAATGATTCATAGAACATAACAAACATATACTAGTTCATAGCAAAAGACAAAGTTGTGAGAAGGTTTACAAATCAGGAAAATACAAGCAAGGCTTCTCTGAGCAAAGGGCCTCCCGGCAGGCTTAAATCTCCTGGAGTTCACTCTGGTTTTTTCTTGTTGCCACCATCCATGGTTAGGTTCTCTCATTCCAGAATAACCAATTATAATTGTGGTCTCAGCTGGAATGTTGAATTGAACCATGTTGTGTACTGACCAGCTGAAATTCTTGTGCATTCTAGTAAATTTAAGCACCGCTATTTGCAGAAATAAGTAGACCACGATGCCTCTTGTCCGTGAACCTGTCCAAAAAACCGCCATGCAGCCGTGCCAGCTAGTCCTCGGTGCATGGATGAACTGGTAGAAAGTGCATTCCGGACTAGGATGCAGTTGTTTTCGCTCGTCCCTGCACTGTAATCAAGAAGTAAAACGTACAAATCAGCTTCTTTTAGATTGTGCTGGTCATTCTACCTTAGTTACTACCAATGTAGGAATACCTTGAACACTGGAGGTTAGAGGACGACAGCTAGGAATAGCAATCTCATTTTGTGCAGCTGTACTAGAACTGAGGTGTGTACTTTTGATTGGGCAGACAAGAAACGATATGGAGACAGACATGCCTGTTTGCGCAAGTACAAAATACGGTTATTTAAACAGTGACAGATATTTGCAGTGGCATATGATTAACAGCAGCATCTATTGTGTTATAATTGGCACTAGATTGACAGTATGAAAGTGCCCTTAAGTAAGTAGCATCATATCACATCAACACTGTCACTAGATTAACATGCAGAACAATAGCATTAGTATTACTATCATGAGAGTAGCACATGGTCAGTAAATGTGCAATCAAGTTTGTGCAGTTCCACTGGGATGAAGCAATGTTAGCGGTGTGAGATTTAAATGTAACTGCAAAAACACAATTCATGGGAAATAAAGCAAGATGGAAGCACTTCATAAAATGGTGGTGGCATTGCTTCAATTTATCGACGGCACTAGACCATTACTTATAGTGACATTAGGTGGCATTGCTTAATGCTTCATGTGATTTTACATTAACGGTAGCGATATGGGCGTAGGGACAGCAGGGGCATAAAGTGGCGAGGTAGATGTGGCTGCCGAGAGCGGCAAACTCTCAGGCAACATGTCTGCATTTGTCCCATTTTTTATCTCCTCGGCGACATTTTCCTATGTGAGCACATGAAATCTAGACCTGCTCATTCTCATTTGCATTGTCCCCCAACACCCATCACTTTCTTTCCTTTTTCAACCAAGAGATAGGTCCACTTCCCCCCACCCTTCGCCATCCACCATGCTTTCTTTGTCTTTTCAACCAAGAGACCGGTTGGGTAGCCAGTATCTACTACTTTTCCCCGTTTCCTCATAGAACCAAGTCCTAGATTCATGCTACAACTTTCCCACTTTCTTCCCTGTTTGAACCAACTCTTAGAGTCAACTATATGAACTAGCTTTACCTCTAATAATAGTAAAAGTCTAGGTGGCTTTGGAACAGCGGACGGAAGTAGAAAAGGATCCACACAAAGCCAAGTGGGGAGCTAGGGCAGTAGAGCAAGGCAGGTTTCGAAGGAATATATACCTGAGGGTCGTCGGCATGTGATAAGGACAGCGTCGGGAGGCCGCATCTTGGCCACAATACCGCAGGGAGGAAGAAGGGGTCGGAGCCCTCCCGAGCCAGCGCTCTCTCGGAGAGAGCGGCACGGCCGCCGATCGGGATGCTGATAACCCGCAAGTATACGGGATCAATGTAGAGTCTTTCGAAAGTAAGAGTGTCGAACCCAACGAGGAGCTAAAGGTAGAACAAATATTCTCTCAAGTCCTAAATGCAACTAATACGACTCTACGTACGCTTAGTGTTCGCTTTACCTAGAACAAGTATGAAACTAGAAGTACTTTGTAGGTGTTGTTGGATAGACTTGCAAGATAATAAAGAACGCGTCAATAAAAACTAGGGGCTGTTTAGATAAAGATGCAATAAAGTAAATAAAGCGATTGTGGAAAAGTGGTGGTAGGAGTTGTGAAAGTGTCCCTAAGCAATTGACTATGTTACTAGACCGATAGCAAGTTTTATGTGGGAGAGGCATAAGCTAACATACTTTCTCTTCTTGGATCATATGCACCTATGATTGGAACTCTAGCAAGCGTCTGCAACTACTAAAGATTCATTAAGGTGAAACCCAACCATAGCATTAAAGCATCAAGTCCCCTTTATCCCGTACGCAACAATCCCCTTACTCGGGTTTATGCTTCTGTCACTCAAGCAACCCACCATAAAAGAATCATGAACGTATTGCAACACCCTACAACGGGAATCCCTCACGCTTGCGTGACAAGAAGGGCACAATAGGACATCAACATAACCACAAGCAAATTAAATCAATCATAGCAATTCATCAACCACCAATAGGACAATGAAAATCTACTCAGACATCATAGGATGGCAACACATCATTGGATAATAATATGAAGCATAAAGAACCATGTTCAAGTAGAGGGTACAGCGGGTTGCGGGAGAGTGGACCACTGAGTACAGATGGGGGAAGGTGATGGAGATGTTGGTGAAGATGATGGAGGCGTTGGTGAAGATCGTGGTGATGATGATGGCCCCCGGCGGTGTTCCGGCGCCACCGGACGCAAGGGGGAGAGAGCCCCCCTCCTTATTCTTCTTCCTTGACCTCCTCCCTAGATGGGAGAAGGGTTTCCCCTCTGGTCCTTGGCTCCCATGGCTTGGGAGGGGCGAGAGCCACTCCGAGATTGGATCTATCTCTCTGTTTCAGCGTTCCCAGATTCTGCCCCTTCACCATTTCTTTTATATTCGGAGAACCGTAACTACGATTGGGGTGAATCTTTCACCCAGATTTTTCTCGTAAAATTAGCTTTCTTGCGGCAAAAGAAGAGCGTCAACCAACTTACGGTTGGCCCAGGAGAGTGCCAGGCACGCCCAGGGGGTGTGGGCGCGCCCCCCTATCTCCTGGCCACCTCGGGCACCATTTTGTGTTGATTCTTCCTCCGGAAAATCCCAAATATTCCAAAATAATTCTCTGTCCGTTTTTATCTCGTTTGGATTCCATTTGATATTGGGTTTCTATGAAACATAAATCATGCAACAAATAGGAACTGGCACTGGGCACTGGATCAATATGTTAGTCCCAAAAATAGTAGAAAAAGTTGCCAAAAGTATATGAAAATTGAATAATATTGGCACGGAACAATCAAAAATTATAAATATGACGGAGACGTATCAGCATCCCTAAGCTTAATTCCTGCTCGTCCTCGAGTAGGTAAATGATAAAAAAATATAATTTTTGATGTGGAATGCTACCTAGCATAATCTTGATCATATGTCTAATCATGGCATGAATATTAAGACACGAGTGACTCAAGGCAATAGTCTATCATTTGACATAAAAACAATAATACTTCAAGCACACCATCCAAGCAATTATGTCTTATCGAAATAACATAGCCAAAGAAATCTCATCCCTACAAAATCATATAGTCTGGCTATGCTCCATCTTCATTACACAAAATACTCCCATCATGCGTAACCCCGATTTCAGCCAAGCAATTGGTTCATACTTTTTAACGCACTTTAGCTTCTTCAACTCTTATGCAATACATGAGTGCAAGCCATGGACATAGCACTATGGTGGTATATGGTGGTGGTTGTGAGGACAAAAAGGGAGAAGATATTCTCATATCAGCTAGGCATATCAACGGGCTATGGAGATGCCCATCAATAGATATCAATGTGAGTGAGTAGGGATTGCCATGCAATAGATGCACTAGAGCTATAAGTGTATGAAATCTCAACAAAAGAAACTAAGTGGGTGTGCATCCAACTTGCTTGCTCACGAATACCTAGGGTATTTTGAGGAAACCCATCATTGGAATATACAATCCAAGTTCTATAATGAAAAATTCCCACTAGTATATGAAAGTGAAAGCATAGGAGACTCTCTCTATGAAGAACATGGTGCTACTCTGAAGCACAAGTGTGGTAAAAGGATAGTAACATTGCTCCTTCTCTCTTTTTCTCTCATTTTTTTCTTTTATTTTTCATTTTTTTTCATTTTTTTATTTTTTATTTGTTTTTGGTGGGCTTCTTTGGCCTCCTTTTTTTATTTGGGCTTCTTTGGCCTCTTTTATTTTTCATAAAGTCCGGAGTCTCATCCCGACTTGTGGGGGAATCATAGTCTCCATCATCCTTTCCTTACTAGGGCAATGCTCTAATAATGATGATCATCACAATTTTATTTACTTACAACTCAATATTACAAATCGATATCTCGAACAAAGATATGACTCTATATGAATGCTTCCGGCGGTGTACCGGGATGTGCAATGATCTAGCATAGCAATGACTTCAAAAAATGGACAAGCCATGAAAACATCATGCTAGCTATCTTACGATAATGCAAAGCAATATGACAATGAATGTTCAAGTCATGTATATGATGATGATGGAAGTTGCATGGCAATATATCTCGGAATGGCTATGGAAATGCCATAATAGGTAGGTATGGTGGCTGTTTTGAGGAAGGTAAATAATGGGTTCATGATACCGGCGAAAGTTGCGCGGCACAATAGAGGCTGGCAAAGTGGAAAGGTGAGTGTGCGTATATCCATGGACTCACATTAGTCATAAAGAACTCATATAATTATTGCAAAAGTCTACTTGCCCTCGAAGCAAAGTACTACTACGCATGCTCCTAGGGGAAGGGTTGGTAGGAGTTAACCATCGCGCGATCCCGACCTCCACTCATAAGGAAAGCAATCAAAGAACACCTCATGCTCCAACTTCGTTACATAACGGTTCACCATACGTGCATGCTACGGGACTTGCAAACCTCAACACAAGTATTTCTCAATTTCACAATTACTCAACTAGCACGACTCTAATATCACCACCTTTATATCGCAAAACTATTGCAAGGAATCAAACATATCATATTCAGTGATCTACAAGTTTTATGTAGGATTTTATGACTAACCATGTGAATGACCAATTCATGTCATCTCTCTAAATAGATATAAGTGATGCAAGAGAGTTTAATTCTTTCTACAAAAGGTATGCCCATGCTCTAACAAATATAAGTGAAGACAAAGAGCATTCTACAAATGGCGGTTGTCTATATGAAGATAAACAGGCAATCCAAACATCAAATGATATAAGTGAAGCACATGAAGCATTCTATAAAGCCATACTCAAAAGATTTAAGTGAAGTGCAATGAGCATTCTATAAGTCAACCAAGGACTATCTCATACCAGCATGGTGCATAAAATAAAAGTGAAAACTAAATGCAAAAGATGCTCCATGACTTGCACATATCGCATAAACGAAATGAATACGAAAACATACCGGTACTTATTGAAGAAAGAGGGGATGCCTTCCGGGGTATCCCCAAGCTTAGACACTTGAGTCTCCTTTAATATTTACTTGGGGTGCCTCGGGCATCCCCAAGCTTGAGATCTTGCCTCTCTTCCTTTTCCTCATATCGAGACCTCTTCGATTAGACACTTCATCCACACAAAACTACAACAGAAAACTCGGTAAGATCCGTTAGTATAATAAAGCAAATCACCATTCTAAGTACTGTTACAAACCAATTCATATTTTGTTTTTGCATTGTGTCTACTGTAATATATCTTTTCCATGGCTTAATCCACTAATATAAATTGATAGATTCATCAAAACAAGCAAACTATGCATCAAAAACAGAATCTGTCAAAAACAGAATAGTCTGTAGCAATCTGAACATCCACCATACTTCTGGTACCCCAAAAATTCTACCAAAATTAGGAAAAATAAACAAGTTGTATAGAAAGACAGTTAAAAAATAATCAGAACCAATTGACGTTACAGTTAAAAATGTAAAATCGCGCACTACAGCCAAAGTTTCTGTCCTGCACCGTACGAACCAACAAGCATTGTAAACATCCTAAAGGCAAACCTTGGCACATTATTTTTATAATACAATGGAAATGTACAAGGGGGTAATTATTTTTGATGAAAATTTTCTGTAATCAAGATTCACAAAGTTTCCGTGAGCATGAACAAAGTTCAAGGAGCTCTCCCACTTCAACAATGCTTGTCTTTCTTACTTTCACTTTCCATTTTGAAAAGTTTTTAGGTTCCCCTCCTTATTTTTGTGTTTTTAAACTATATAGAAGCACTCAACAGAAATAAATGACTCTCTAAAACTTCCGGGTTGTCTCCCTAGCAACGCTTTCTTTAAAGCCGTTAAGTTAGGCATTTAGTGCTCAAGTAATGGATCCACCCGGATCCCAAGGTATATCAAAGCCAATTTTAATTAACAATGATTTGTAATTTAGTAGTGAGCACAAAGTAACATATATCAAGCAATGACGAAGTCTAACTCTCTTCCTATGCATCGGCATGTCATAAAATAACAATTCATGCACACCAAGTAAAGGCCAATGCATAGTATAAGCAGTTTCTTGCAATTCTATCATATTGGAAACATAGAGAGGTGGAGATATAGTTCCTCTCTCATAATAATTGCAAGTAGGAGCAGCAAACACATGCATATTACATTCATAAAAATCATCATGTGCAATGGTAAAAGGCAACCCATCAATATAATCCTTAATAAGCACAAACTTCTCCGATATAGTGTAGTTTGGAGAATTCAAAAAGATAATAGGACTATCATGCAAGGGTGCAATAGTAACAGTTTCATGTTTAACATAAGGAACTATATAAAGTTCATCTCCATAAGCATAATTCATATTGGCATCTTGGCCACAAGCATTGCAAGCATCATCAAAAAGGGATATTTCAAACAAATTCAAGGGATCATAGCAATCATTATAGCAATCATCCTTTGGTAAGCACGATGTGGAATTAAACAATGTATGAGTTGAAGAGTTACTCTCATTAGAAGGTGGGCACGGGTGATCAATCCGCTCTTCCTCCTTTTGTTCTTCGCTCTCCTCATTATCTTTTTCATCCAATGAGCTCACAGTTTCATCAATTTCTTCTTCCATAGCTTCCTGCAAAATATTAGTCTCTTCTTGGACAGCGGAGACTTTCTCAATAAATGCATTAATATTGTAATTGTATTCATAATTTTCATAGCAATATCTAAGTATAGCAAGATTTTCAGGCCTATAAACATCATCATCAAAAGCTTCATACTTTTCAAACAAAGATTCAATTTCATAAGCATCCTTAAAAGCAATAAATTCTTTAATTTGTTCAACATCATAGTAATCATATATACCATTAGCATAAGAAGCTAAGGTTTCATTATCATTAAATTTGCATGAAAAGGGAAGGTGTGGAGCCTTCATCCTAGAGCAACAAGTAATATCATATCTCAAGCATAGATCCCGGGCATACCAATGCAACATATTAATTTGATCCCATAATAGTTTCCCTTTTTGTGTCAAGCGATAATCCCTAAAGTATTCATGTTGATCCAATGTGTCTCCCATTATAAAGTTGAATGGGGTTTTCTCAGGATTATCAAAGTAGTACATAATATCTTTCACATAATGAGAATCGATGGTTTTAGGATTTACCCCATCTCCATGAGTAGAAAGTACACCTAATTTTTTTGGTATTTCGTGTTCTGTATCCATAACTAAAGATAGAGAACAACTTAGAACAGCAAATAAAAATTACTTAGTGATAAAGCAAACAAGCACACACGAGAATATTCACCCCACGCTATGACTCCCTGGCAACGGCGCAGAAAAAGGTCTTGATAACCCGCAAGTATACGGGATCAATGTAGCCTCTTTCGATAAGTAAGAGTGTCAAACCTAACGAGGAGCTAAAGGTAGAACAAATATTCTCTCAAGTCTTATCTGCCACTGATACGACTCTACACACACTTAGTGTTCGCTTTACCAAGAACACGTATGAAACTAGAAGTACTTTGTAGGTGTTGTTGGATAGACTTGCAAGATAATAAAGAATGCGTAAATAAAAACTAGGGGCTGTTTAGATAAAGATGCAATAAAGTAAATAAAGTGAGTGTGGAAAAGTGGTTGTAGGAGTTGTGAAAGTGTCCCTAAGCAATTGACTACGTTACTAGACCGATAACAAGTTTTATGTGGGAGAGGCATAAGCTAACATACTTTCTCTTCTTGGATCATATGCACTTATGATTGGAACTCTAGCAAGCGTCCGCAACTACTAAAGACTCATTAAGGTAAAACCCAACCATAGTATTAAAGCATCATGTCCCCTCTATCCCGTACGCAACAATCCCCTTACTCGGGTTTATGCTTCTATCACTCAAGAAACCCACCATCAAAGAATCATGAACATATTGCAACACCCTACAGCGGGAATCCCTCACGCTTGTGCGACACGGAGGGCACAATAGGACAGCAACATAACCACAAGCAAATTAAATCAATCATAGAAATTGATCAACCACCAATAGGACAACGAAAATCTACTTAGACATCATAGGATGGCAACACATCATTGGATAATAATATGAAGCATAAAGCACCATGTTCAAGTAGAGGGTACAGCGGGTTGCGGGAGAGTGGACCGCTGAATATAGATGGGGGAAGGTGATGGAGATGTTGGTGAAGATGATTGAGGCATTGGTGATGATCGCGTTGATGATGATGGCCCCCGGCGGTGTTCCGGCGCCGCTGGAAGCAAGGGGGAGAGAGCCCCCCTTCTTATTCTTCTTCCTTCACCTACTCCCTAGATGGGGAGGGGCGAGAGCCCCTCCGAGATTGGATCTATCTCTGTTTCTGCGTTCCCAGATTTTGCCCCTTCACCGTTTCTTTTATATCCGGAGATCCGTAACTCCGATTGGGGTGAATCTTCCGCCCATATTTTTCTCATAAAATTATCTTTCTTGCGGCAAAAGAAGAGTGTCCACTGCCTTACGGTTGGCCTAGGATAGTGCCAGGTGTGCCCCCCTATCTCCTGGCCACCTCGGGCACCGTTTCGCATTGATTCTTCCTCCGGAAAATCCCAAATATTCCAAAATAATTCTCCGTCTGTTTTTATCCCATTTGTATTGCGTTTGATATTGGGTTTCTATGAAACATAAAACATACAACATACAACAAACAGGAACGGCACTGGGCAGTGGATCAATATGTTAGTCCCAAAAATAGTATAAAAAGTTGCCAAAAGTATATGAAAGTTGAAGAATATTGGCATGGAACAATCAAAAATTATAGATACGATGGGGATGTATCAGACGCGCGGGCAACCGTTGGTCTCCTCCCTTGCCGCCGACGATAGCGTGAATGATGCACCTACACCCCTGCCCCGGTCGAGGTTGTCCGGCTCGATTTGTGACCAGCCGTGAGGTGAGAGAGAGTGTGGCCACCTATGTCTTGCTTAGATCTGGAGAGTATGAGAGAGTGAACGAGAGGAACCCTAGTAAAGCAAGCACTAAGGCTCCTACTTATATATATATAGTGGAGTGATTTTGTTGCACCAGCTTCAAAAAAATGTGCTCCTACGTGTACCCGCGAGTGGGTGTGAGAGAGCTAGTGCGTGCGTGCACCGCTTCTCTTCGCGAGAGTACAATATACTATGCCCAAAGAATGTTCGCCGCAAGAGTAATAGTATAAGTGTGTGACGTGTGAGCTAAGATAAAATGTGTGCGACGTCTTTTGTTTTTTAGAAGTTCTGAGGGTAGGGTGTGAAGAGCACATATGTGCGTGATGTCTATATGTAGATAGATGGTGGGTGCGAGAGGACTCGGGAGAGTCATGACTCGTGAGGGTGCGTGTGTGTGAGAGAGGGGGGCATGTATCAATGCAATGCATGTGCCCGTAAATCATTATCCGACAAACGTTCGCCACAAGCCTTTTCCTGACGAACGCCGTAAGAACCGTCAGATCGGCATCCGACAGTGTCAGTTTTGCCATGTCATTTAACAGAACAGCCACTCCTCCTACACACAAATCTTCCACGTGAGTGTTAGCAAATGTCGTATACTCCCTCTGTTCCAAAATGCAGTGCATATAGCTTTATTGAAAATTCAAACCTCGCAAACTTTTACCGAGTTTTTGTGTACCAAATTGCACATGTAGAATACCCTATATATATATCATTTCATTCATCTTCGAGAGGTATCTATAAAGATGGGGGAGGAGTCTACAAAGAAAGACCATCGTATCACCTGCAGCAACTTCAACCATCCTTTGGTGTGGAGGAATATCATAGGAACTCTATATGATATGATTTTTATAGGATTTTTTTCCTTTAGAGCCAATTGGTTCATAGGAATAAATTCATATACCCCACATTTCAAAGGAAATAAACATGATATCATTTCTATAGCTTTAGAGCCACTTGGTTCATATGAATGGACTCCTATACTTCCATAATTTCAAAGGAAAATAAACATTAGCGTATATTCAATAGAAAAGTTCCTATGATATGAACCAAATTACATCTCTTTTCTAATCCCTCCTCATAGGAATTGAGATACATGTCATCTCTAGATTCAATAAAAAAGTTCCTACGATGTGAACCAAATGACATCTCTTTTCCAATCCCTACTCGTAGGAATTGAAATACTCCATGTCATCTCTTTCCCTACAACTTCCATGTATACATCTTCTATTCCTAAATAGCTACTATAGCCCACTAGTAGCTTTTTTCCAAGACATGCAACTATGGCACAAGAACTATATATTGTGCGAATAACTTTGAAAGATGGTTGCTAGATAATCCGATAGTGCAGAGATGGCAAATCCAAGCACTACTGGCCGTTGGATATCATCAACATTCCACCAGGTCTGCCACATGTACAATTTAGAAGACTCCATGGTTGAACTTAAGCATAATGCACGAACCTCAAAACACAAGCACTTCCCCTTTGTTCTACACTCTTCCGTATCATAATTATTATTTTCTAAATGAATTGCCATTATTTGTTTTTTACTTTATGCTTTACATTGCACAACCCCATGAATCTTAACATTTTTATAAAACTAATTGATTTTGAATGAGATGAACTATAAGAACTAAACGAACATCTACATCATGCATATATGACTCAAAGCTTTACATGCTATAGTGTGTATTTATTCATAATTTGGTTTCGAAATCTCATGCGTTCAGTGCATGTGTACCTTACTAGTTTTGAGTAGAGTAGAAAATTTCACGCGGCCCCGGGTATATCAAAATGCAGGGCCCATGCATCATTGCCTTTCGGTCGAACCTACGTCCACAATTTTTTGTACGTACTATATCTCCACTGGTCCCCGAACCCAAAATGTTGCCTCGTTCCCGTAAAACCAAGTGGCCCACACATATTTAAGGCGTCGACTCGAACTCAATCCCGCTCCCGTTTACTACGACGTCACCCCGCACGCCATAGTACTCCTACAAACCCTACCGCACTCATCATCGGTTTTCTTCAAGAGGACGAGGGAGAAGCAAATTTGTAGTGGAGGCGCTTTCAAAAAAGGATCTGTAGTGGAGACCCCTACCCTAGGGTGCCCCAGGTAGCTGTCGCATGCATCATTGTTTTCTCTTTTCATTATGCTCTTGCGCCCTAGAGTGAAATGATGGTTGCTTCATCCGTCCAACTTAATGCGGGAAAGGTGGGGCTTTGTGATTTGACCCCTCATCGCTCATTTTCTACTACTATGGCGCTACAACCGGGGTGCCTCCAATTCCAACCGCTGCTTCGAACTATAATTTGGTGCATCGCACATGGAACAAGACGGTGGATGAGCCACATGTCGGCCAAAGGGGTCCTGTTAAGTGTGTCACCATTTCGTGTGTGGACTGACCCTGCTTGAGTTGCTACGCCAACACGACAGGAGCAGCCTACCAATTGGTTTTGCTCCTTGGTGAATCCCGACTATATTTATCTAAAAAGATACATACTGAACTACCCTCTCCGTCTTGTTTTTTTAGGTGTCTCGGTTTATAGGGCGTGCACGTAGTTCTAGGTCATCCATTTGACTAACTAAATATGAGTTACTATGTCACAAAAAGTATATCATTGGATTCTTAAGCAAATGTAGTTTCTAAACATATACTCCCTCCGTCCGAAAATAGTTGTCATCAAAATGGACAAAAAGGGATGTATCTAGAACTAAAATACATCTAGATACATCCCATTTTATTTATTTTGATGACAAGTATTTCCGGACAGAGGGAGTAGTATTCAAAAGTCGAGGGTGGGGCTTTTCCTGCGCGGTAGGCGGGGCTATTCCACCTAGTCGGTTCGATAGAGACGCGAGAAGATGAGGGAGTAGGCTGCTGCAAACGTAGGGCTATGTGATTTGACAGTGAGTTACTGCTGGACAGGTGGGGCCCCGTGATTTGACTTGCCATTATCATTTTAATTACGGCACTACGACTGGCATGAGTCTCCCGATTCCTGACCACCTCCATATAGGTGCCTCTCCCAATGCTCCACCATGTAGTAGAGGTTCGCTCTTGCATGAGAGCCCACTTCGCCACTTTTTCCTTGTCTTTCTTTCCTCCACATATGCAAAAATGCCATGTAAAGCGCACTATTGTACGTACTTGCTCCTACAGGTGTTAAGCTTGCCACATAGGCATAAAGTCTGAGGTGGCAAGTTAATTAAGAAGAGAGAGACTAGTTTGGTGACCCAAGGAAGAAATGGTGCTAAGCGCGTGTACCTAGGTGAAAAGACAATTTTGAGTCTATAGCTAATTAAATGAAGCAAACTTAGCAACAAAGAACTAATAAGCACCTATGCATTGGGGACTTGATTGCTAAGCCATTTAATGCCCTTAGCACCTCATCTAAAGCACCATTTCATTGGAAGAGGTCACTCCTTGGCAAATGCAATAAATACTACTCCCTCTATCCCATAATATAAGAACGTTTTTGGCACTACACTAGTGTCAAAAACATTCTTATATTATGGGACGGAGGGAGTACGAAGAAATAGATAGAGGGAAGTAAAAAATACACTTATAGCTAACCTTGTTGTAGTATCAGTGACTAAGTGATGACTATGTATGATGTGCCAAAATCAGATATCCTAACGCACCGTGTTAAATCTCCAAGGGCGCGGCCGCGCGAGCGATGCGGCGGTCGTGGTAGGCGCGACCATGACACGGGCTGCCGGCAGCCCTTGGATCTGAGATCGAACGGTCGCATGCTAAGTTGCTGAAAATTTGCAGAATAACCCTCCAGGATAAGATATTCACCCATAGGTCTAGAATCACGCCATGCAACCGTTCGATCTCAGATCCAAGGGCTCTCGGAAGCCCATATCATGGGAGAATGGAAAGCCACTACCCTGCCATTCGCACGCTGGCAGTTCGCTCCTACTCATCCCCGCACGTCCTTTAATATTACGACTGTTCGCTCCTAGTCATCCCGTCCTTTCACATTTCGGCAGTTCCACTAATCCTAACCCTCCTCCAAATCCATGGCGTCCCAAATCTCCATGATCGGCAGTGAGTACAAAGTTAGAACCATCACCGGCGATGAGTTCGACATCATCTACACCCGTTCTTCCACGACGGTGAAAGGATGCCTTGCTCGCTTCGGACGCATGTTCGAAAACTCAGATAATGAGTGGGTCGCTGGGATAGATGTTGAGTACACCACAGTCCTGGGACGAGAGAAGGATGTAAAGGAGGAAGAGAGGAAGAAGCCGCCGTGATCCAGGTTTGCGTGCATGACTTATGCTTGGTCTACCACATATGCCATGCCGATGTTGAATGCCTGGATTTTAAGAACTTCCTCAAGAGAAACCTAGTCAAATTCGTTACTGTAGACTTTACGAACGACAAAAGAGTCCTAGATCAGATAGGCCTCGTTGTAGGCAACCCCTTCGACCTCCATAAGAATCGGTTGCTGCCCTCCAGCGGTCAGCCTTCAATGTTGACCCTAGCAGGAGCCATGGTTCATCCTTCGTACGGTAAACTGGAGAAACCTCATTACACGTTTCATCGTCATGCATGGCAGCGGAATGTACTAGATATAGACCACATCCACTATACTGCAATGGATGGCTACCTTTGTTTCAATATCTACAAGGGTTGGATGAAGAGCAAGAGCCAAGTGTGCGGTTCAAGCAAAGAAGTATCGGCCAAGAGGAAGAGGGACAAAGACGAAGTCGAGGACGTGGACGAGGACTCCGAGTAAAGTGGCAGTGTCGTTGCTCATGGTGGTTCTAATGCAGTGTCTACCGGATTAGTTGCATAGTTTAATTTCAGGTGTGCTTAACTTTAATTTCAGGGGTGTGTTGTGTTGAGCCCCCAGTAGAACTATGTTATGTTTCTTCTTGTTACTTTAACTCTTCAGTATGTACATACTAGTATTTCTTTAATATAATTTAGCACCCCATTTAAGCACGTACTAGCTTTTTTAATAGTACTATATGCATAATTTGGCGACGAGCGCTCCCTATATGTACCACCTTTTTTTAATTTCAAGTTTTGCTCCATGGCGCAATCCATCGATACTACTACTCTACAAAAGTATACATTTTTTAAAAGGCTATAGTACTGTTCATCACATATATAGACAGTTAAATTCTCAACCTAGAACGATGTGCATGCCATGTAAACAGATACGGAGGAAGTATAGTAAAAATGAGGTGATTTTGCCGATCGATCAGCGGGGGAGCATGGCCTGTCATGCAGTCCCACGTGTCATGATGTACCAAGGCGATGTGCGTGTCCCTCTTGAGGCAAAAGCAATACTACGTGGTTTGATATGATGGCGAACCGAAGTGTGAAATAATGGTTGCTTCGTCCGTCTGGGGAGGTGCGGCATTGTGATTTGACGTCTCATTGCTCATTACTACTATTGGGGTTGTACGACTGGGGTGCGTCCCCCTGCTGTTCTACACTGTTATTTAGTGCTTGACACGTTGACCCGGTTGCTATATGTCCCACATGTCAGCGACAGGAAGTACAGAATTCATGAAAGGGAGCGTCGATGAAGGAGTACAAGACACGGCTTGGGTTTTTGCTGCTTCATTTTTCCGTTTGATAAGTCTCAATTCTACTACTAATAGTAGTACCATCACATGTTGGATTTCGAGGTGCGTTAGATCACCCGATGCAAGGCGTGTCAAGAGAAAACTCACCAATGCATGTGGAAGTGCATGGAAATTTAGTGGTCATTCATACATTCGTTCTAACTAATGCCTCGGTAAACATAACTTCTTGAGAAAAACGAGCGTACTAATTACTTGTGCAAATTACGAAATTAATTCGACCATTCGTTCTAACTATTTTTTATAGTGGCCTTGTATAAGTAAATGGAGGGAGTACTAAACGACATATATATTCCAAACAATATGATAATCTCTCTAACCAAGGTAGTAGGGACGAGGAGTAAACGGAGGGAGTAGTAAAATTTTCTCCTCGTCCTGCGAGCCACCGTGCACATGGGCGAGGGAGCGGGCATAAGGTGTATAGTAGTACTACTACTAGTAAGCAAGCTTCACCTCATCCTGTGAGCCACTGCGCCCGTGGGCGGGGGAGACGGCGTACTAAGCAAGCTTCTCCTCATTCTGCGAGTTGACGGGACACATCAAAAGTACTCCAGTGTATAAAGCCTTGCCTCTAAGGTAGGCCCCACATGGTTTGCCTCTTTTTTAACATAATGCGTCAAGTCGCAATTTGTTTGTTCATCTGTGGTAGAGGATCCTCCATCCACCAAGTGGACAACCAGTACACGTGTCAAATTACCATGTGGGTTGCCTTTTCGTACAGAAATGAGCTCCACCGTGTACCCGTGCGGGTGTGGTTGTGAAAGAGACGGGAGTACGTGCGTCATGCGTGCACCTCTTCTCTTCGTGCATGTCCCCCACCTACGTGGGTGTGTGTGAGAGAGATACAAACCTAGACATAATGCGCCATCCATTCCCATGTCTCCACCCAGTCCGACCACCAGTCACCACCACGCCCCACTCCGCCTCACCTTATCTCTCATCTTTCTCCCTCCATTTTTATATACAAGGCCACTATCAAAATTACAATTTGCAGATATACAAGGCCACTAACACTAATCGATGGAATATTAATGGTGTTTGCCTCGTAGTACTAGCAAAGGAGGACATTAATTATCCCTTGCATGCATGCGGGAGTGTGAGCATTGGCTTGATGTGCATGAAAGAGAAGAATACACATTAATTTACATGGCAAACAAGGAAACAAGGTGGCTTCCAACATTGACTTAGAAGACATTATTTTTTTCCTTGGTACCTGTAATATGGGTGTGTGGCCTTGTATACAAAAATGGAGTCCGATAAAATTCTCGAGATACCATTTATCCGATAAAATTCTCGAGATATCATTTGTTTTTATAAAATGGGATTACTCTTGCATGGGTCAATCACAACAGGTGTTTTGTAAAAAATGCATCTTGATGTTCCGTGCAATGCACGGGCATCTTGCTAGTCCATGAAAACAACACATGGCAAAATTTCATGGCGAGAAAGGGATTTGAATCTCTTGGGAGGGGTTGTTTGGATCTTGCCCGGGGTAGCCAAAATATTGGCGACCCTTTTTTCCACCAGTGCCTTTGCCACTAATGAACGAGGAATGGCTCGGGTGCTCATGCATCATCCAACGCGCACGTTGGAGACGAGCTCGCACGAGCTGTGTTTTTTTGTCCCACCACGCTGCCCGAGCCGGCCGTAGACCGACTGGCGACCCGCAAATTACGCCATCCAACCGTAGCCGCACACATTATGACAGCAACTCAACCAACCGAACGAAATTCACGCAAACACGGCGATATTTCATATAAACAACGACGTAAATCATATAAATACCGGATTTTCATACAAACATGACAAATTTCATTACATTCAAATGAACTACGCGGTGCTAGTTCCGGACAGCACAGGTATATAATACCTGGCCTAAATGGTCGCCTGCCAATCGATTTGTGTTCCTCATGTCCGGCAGCACGATCACTGGACTATCGGGAGCCCCGGAGGTATATGCTTCAGCACAAAGGACGGCTCGCTTCCCCACTGCCAAACTGATATCATTGGCTGATGCCGAAGGTGATGGTGGAAGGGAGCTTCCCCACTTCCATGGAGCCCATGCGGGGTCGACGAAAGTCCTCGCAACAAAAGGATCCGGCAAGACATCTACTGTGTATGCCGGTGTCGCCTCCACGGTGGCCTTCATGGGACACAAGCGGTGGCGGCCTCCCATGTTCTACTTCTCCTCGATGATGGCGGCGAACGCGGAGGCGCTGGCCACTGACTCGTCGCTCTCCGCGCACCCGGCTTCTATCTCTGCTTGCATGGCGCGGACGCCGACATGTGAGTCTCGTCCACAAAAATGGGAGACGCGGTAGAGGCGGCGGCGTGGACGGCAGCAACAACGCCCGTGCGCCGCTCCTCGTCGAGTTGGCCCGGAGCGGTGAGTTGCTGAACTGCGCGCCGGCTTGGGCGGCAACTGGCTCCGTCGGGCGAGGGGAGGGAGGTGGATCAGCAAGCTGCATAGCTCGTATCCGGCGGGCTAGCCAGCCGGCTTGGATGAGGAATAACTACTCTCCGTAAGCCATTGTAAGAGTGGACAAAATGGTGAAGGAGGAGATAGGGGAGCGGCGGAGGTGTGAGATTCTTGGTTGGCGTTTGGCTTCGTTTAAATAGGAGATTAAATAGATGGCGGATGGGAGGAGCTCGTCCGGCATTGGGTTTAATGCCGACCCGGTCATATGAATGGACGTGTGTCCAGAGTGGGTTTCTCGGCTTCCAAACGGGCGGGTTTCCTGGAGGCGTTTGAACGGCAAGGAGGCATGTTCAGTCGGGCATGCAGCGAGTGGCGCCCTCGACTATGACGTAGGACACCGCACTATTCTTACACAGATGTGTGGGCTCTTTGGGTACATGGCCTACATGTCAGTGACCCAATGCAGGCAGCGCACAGCAGAGGAACCTTTAGTGGCCCAGGGCGGTCAGAAGCGGGCATTTCATAAACCGATGATTGTTCATTGAGTGTGACGTCATCTTTTTCATGTAGATAAGCCTACTACTAGCCCGTTCGATACGTTGTGATTCATAAAGACCGCTGCAAACATCAATGTTCTGCTTATCACAGATAAGATTGATTAATACCTGTAACAATCCATGTCCTTAACAAAGGGTGCATGCACGTATAGGTTGAGCGTGTGTCTTGTGTCGTGTGTTGTGTGCATGCAGGTGTGCGAGTGTTGCGTGCGTGCAAGGGTATGTTTCAGCATTGCATGCATGGGTGCGTAGTGTGTGTGTTCGTGAGTGCATGTGTACGTGTCAGTGTTGCACGCCTGCATGCGTGCGTGTGTTCGTTATGTGTACATGTCAGTGTTGCACGCCTGCAGACATGTGTGTCTTGTGTGCATGCATGTGTACGTGAGGGGTGAGGCTACACGTCAGTCGACTGACTTTTTCATCTTTGGTCATTAGATTTTCCAGCCGTTGGATACGAAATCAAGGGTCTACGGTTTATCATCAAACTCCACCCCCTTGAGCCGCCAGCCACTACCGGCCGAACCACCGGCCCCCGCCGCCCGTGGCCGGCCCGCTCCGCCCCGCCGCCCTGCCCGCCCCGAAACCACTCCCCACCACCGGTCCGCCGCTG